>NC_053027.1:400917334-401217334 GCF_003073215.2 Triticum urartu | reverse complement strand
CACGACACCTCCGAGTTCTACACACGTTCAACTCAATGATGTCCCTCGAACTCCGATCCATTCGAGCTTTGAGGGAGAGTTCCGTCAGCACGACAGCGTGGTGAAGATGTTGATGTTCTATCGCCGCAGGGCTTCGCCTAAGCACCACTACGATATTATTGAGGTGGATTATGGTGGAGAGGGGCACCGCACACGGCTAAAAGATCCAAGAGATCAATTTTTGTGTCTATGGGGTGCCCCCTCCTCCGTATATAAAGGGGGGAGGAGGAGGAGGCCGACCAAGGGGAGGAGGCGCGCCCAAGGGGGGGCAATCCTAGTCCAAGTAGGTTTTGCCCCCCTTTCCTATTCCAACTAGGAGAAGGGGGGAGGAGGAGGTGGAGAGAAGGAAGGAGAAGGGGGGCCGCCACCCCCTTCCCTTTCCCAATTCGGATTGGGGCAAGGGGGTCCGCGCGCCACCTCCTGCCGCTTCTCCTCTTCCACCACTTGGGCCATTGAGGCCCAATAACCCCCCCGGGGGTTCCGGTAACCCCCCGGTTTCTCCGTTTATATCCGATAACCCCCAGAACTCATCCGGTGTCCGAATATAACATTCCAATATATCAATATTTATGTCTCGACCATTTCAAGACTCCTCGTCATGTCCGTGATCACATCTGGGACTCCGAACTACCTTCGGTACATCAAAACACATAAACTCTTAATATAACCGTCATCGAACTTTAAGCGTGCGGACCCTACGGGTTCGAGAACTATGTAGTCATGACCGAGACACGTCTCCAGTCAATAACCAATAGCGGAACCTGGATGCTCATATCGGCTCCCACATATTCTACGAAGATCTTTATCGGTCAAACCGCATAACAATATGCATTGTTCCCTTTGTCATCGGTATGTTACTTGCCCGAGATTCGATCGTTTGTATCTCGATACCTAGTTCAATATCGTTACCAGCAAGTCTCTTTACTCGTTCCGTAACACATCATTCCGCAACTAACTCATTAGTTGCAATGCTTGCAAGGCTTAAGTGATGTGTATTACCGAGTGGGCCCAGAGATGCCTCTCCGACAATCGGAGTGACAAATCCTAATCTTGAAATACGCCAACCCAACAAGTACCTTTGGAGACACCTATAGAGCACCTTTATAATCACCCAGTTACTTGTGACATTTGGTAGCACACAAAGTGTTCCTCCGGTAAACAAGAGTTGCATAATCTCATAGTCATAGGAACATGTATATGTCATGAAGAAAGCAATAGCAACAAACTAAACGATCAAGTGCTAAGCTAACAGAATGGGTCAAGTCAATCACATCATTCTCCTAATGATGTGACCCCATTAATCAAATGACAACTCTTTGTCTATGGTCTAGAAACATAACCATCTTTGATCAATGAGCTAGTCAAGTAGAGGCATACTAGTGACTCTGTTTGTCTATGTATTCACACATGCATCATGTTTCCGGTTAATAGAATTCTAGCATGAATAATAAACATTTATCATGATATAAGTAAATAAATAATAACTTTATTATTGCCTCTAGGGCATATTTCCTTCAGCTATGATGATTGTTATGATCCCGTTGATTCTTTTGAAATATCCCTTTTTGATTATGCTTGCTATACTTGTGGCCAAGATGCCAATATGAATTATGCTTATGGAGATGAAATTGCTATAGTTCCTTATGTTAAACATGAAATTGTTGCTATTGCACCCACGCATGATAGTCCTATTATCTATTTGAATTCTCCCGACTACACTATATCGGAGAAGTTTGCCCTTATTAAGGATTATATTGATGGTTTGCGTTTTAGTACTACACATGATGATTTTGATAGATATAATATGCATGTGCTTTTTGCTCCTACTTGCAATTATTATGAGAGAGGAACTACATCTCCACCTCTTTATGTTTCCAACATGATAGAATTGCAAGAAACTGCTTATGCTATGTATTGGCCTTTACTTGATGTGCATGAATTGTTCTTGTATGACATGCTGATGCATAGGAAGAGAGTTAGACTTCGTCATTGCTTGATATATGTTACTTGTGGTCACTAAAAAATTACAAATCATTGTTGATTCAAATTGGCTTTGATATACCTTGGGATCCAGGTGGATTCATTACTTGAGCACCTTATGCCTAGCTTAATGGCTTTAAAGAAAGCACTGCCAGGGAGACAACCCAGAAGTTTTCGAGAGTCATTTATTTCTGTTGATTGCTTTTATATAGTTTAAAAAGAAAAAAAATAAAGAGGGGAACCCAAAACTTTTTGAAAAGGAAAGTGAAAGTGAGAGAGACAAGCATTGTTGAAGTGGGGGAGCTCCTTGAACTTTGTTCATGCTCACGGAAACTTTGTGAATCTTGATTACATAAAATTTTCAACAAAAATAATTATCCCCTTGTACAATTCCATTGTACTATAAAATAATGTGCCAAGATTTGCCTTTAGGATGTTTACATTGCTTGTTGGTTTGTGTGGTGCAGAACAGAAACTTTGGGTGTAGTGCGCGATTTTACATTTTTTACTAGAACGTCAAACGGTTATGAAACTTTTTGCACTGTCTTTCTATACAAATTGTTTATTTTTCCTGATTTTTTAAGAATTGTTGGAGTACCAGAAGTATGGTGAATGTTCAGATTACTACAGACTGTCCTGTTTAAGACAGATTCTGTTTTGATGCATAGTGAGGGAGTCATGGATTAGGGGTATCCGGACAGCCGGATTATATCCTTTGGCCGGACTGTTGGACTATGAAGATACAAGATTGAAGACTTCGTCCCGTGTCCGGATGGGACTCTCCTTGGCGTGGAAGGCAAGCTTGGCACTACGGATATGTAGATCTCCTTCCTTGTAACCGGCTCTATGTAACCCTAGCCCCCTCCGGTGTCTATATAAACCGGAGGGTTTTAGTCCGTAGGAAAACATACAATAATACCATAGGCTAGCTTCTAGGGTTTAGCCTCTCTGATCTCGTGGTAGAGAACTCTTGTACTACTCATATTATCAAGAATAATCTAGCAGGATGTAGGGTTTTACCTCCATCAAGAGGGCCTGAACCTGGGTAAAACATCGTGTCCCCTGCCTCTTGTTACCATCCGCCTTAGACGCATAGTTCGGGACCCCCTACCCGAGATCCGCCGGGTTTGACACCGACATTGGTGCTTTCATTGAGAGTTCCTCTATGTCGTCATCATTAGGCTTGATGGCCCCTTCGACCATCGATAGCGATGCAGTCCAGGGTGAGACTTTTCTCCCCGGACGGATCTTTGTATTCGGTGGCTCCGTACTGCGGGCCAACTCCCTTGGCCATCTGGAGAAGATCAAGAGCTACACCCCTGGCTATCAGGTCAGATTTGGAAACTTGAACTACACAGCCGACATCCATGGAGACTTGATCTTCGACGGATTCGAGCCCCTGCCGAGTGCGCCACACGGTCACGATGAGCTGAGCATGACTTAGCTCCACCATCGGACAGTGTTCGGGAGATCGCACCGGCGACCGCTCCGACCCTCAAATCGAAGCCAATTGCGCCATCCAGTGATGGGTGGATAGACCCTGCCGCGGAGGCTGCACTCTCATCGGCGATCGAGCCGAGTATTAACCTTACCCTTCACAAGAGCCATGACGCCAAACTGCCGGATTCTTCCCCGGCCACGGACTCTGAACCGCCTGTGCCCGTGCCCATCGAATCCGACTGGGCGCAGATCATGGAGTTCACCTCCGCGGACATCTTTCAGCACTCGCCTTTTGGCGACATACTGAACTCATTAAGGTCTCTCTCTCTCTCTGTCAGGAGAGCCCTGGCTGAACTATGTCTGGCAGAATTGGGATGCTGATGACGAAGAAATTCGCCGCCCACCCACCACCCACTTAGTAGCCACTGTCGATGATTTGACCGACATGCTCGACTTCGACTCCGAAGGCATCGACAGTATGGACGACGATGTAGGAGACGAACAGGAACCATTGCCCACAGGCACTGGACGCCCACTTCATCATATGATGTATACATGGTGGACACACCCAAAGGAAACGATGACAAAGAACGGAAGGACGCAGCGAAGGGTTGTTCCCGCGAGAAGCAGTCAAAGCGGCGGCGTAAGCGCCGCTCCAAATCCCGCCTCGACAGAAGCAGCGATCATATAAACCTAGCGATAGAGCAAGGCGAGCCAGCGGACGACAAACATGGCATTGAACCATTGTCCGACCGCGGCAAAATGGAGAATTAAACCGAACAACCCGACTCCGTCGAAGATAACAATCCAGATGACATCACACCAGACAGGCACCCGGAGCAACAGAATACCCATCAAAGGCTTGCTGCCACTGCGAGGAGTCTGAAAAAGCAGAAGCAAAGGCTCAGGGCTGCACAAGACACACTCAAAATCAGATGGAGTGAAGTACTCAAGACTGCAGCGAAGTACGGCGGTAATCGCCACACCAAGAGCTACCCGAAGCGAAAGTTGCTACCTGAATTCGATGAGGAGGCCTTAGATCCCCCGCAATCAAAAAACAAAATGACCATCTGGTCGAATAGACGACCTCGTGGAGAACATAGAGCGGCAAACAATGCCGCACATAAGCCAGTACGCGATCCACGTGAGGGCTCGCATCAAAAGGACGACGCAAACAGATCCATCTACGGGCCACGCAAGCGCGCTCTAGCATGCAATGCAACACAAAAAACATCCCAACACCACGATACACCCAAATACAGGGGTGCCGCACACCCCCTATGTTTCACCGATGAGGTGCTAGACCATGAATTTCCAGAGGGATTCAAACCCGTAAACATAGAGGCGTACGACGGAACGACAGACCCTGGGGTCTAGATTGAGGACTACATCCTCCATATCCATATGGCTCGAGGAGACGATCTCCACGCCATCAAGTACTTACCCCTCAAGCTCAAAGGGCCAGCTCGACACTGGCTTAAAAGCCTCCCCGAAAACTCCATTGTTAGCTGGGAAGAGCTCGAAGATGCTTTTCGGGCAAATTTTCAAGGGACCTATGTCCGACCACCAGATGCAGACGATTTGAGTCATATAACTCAACAGACCGGAGAGTCAGCCCGAAAGCTTTGGAACAGGTTTCTCACTAAAAAGAACCAAATAGTCGACTGCCCGGATGCCGAAGCCTTAGCAGCTTTTAAGCATAGCGTTCGAGACGAATGGCTTGCCAGACACCTCGACCAAGAAAAGCCGAGAACAATGGCAGCATTAACAAGCCTCATGACCTGCTTTTCCGCGGGCGAGGACAGCTGGTTAGCCCGATGCAGCACCAGCGACCCAAGTACATCCAAAGTCAGGGACGGAAACGGGAAACCACAACGCAGCAAAAACAAGCCCCGGAATAAAGAAGACAGCCCGAAGAGCACAGTGGTAAACGCCGGATTTAGAAGCTCTCAGCCAGGTCAACAAAAGCTGCCCTCCAAAGGCAACAGAGACGAACTGTCCAGCCTAAACAAGATTCTGGATAAAATATGTCAGATCCACAGCACCCCCGATAAACCTGCAAATCATACCCATAGAGAATGTTGGGTCTTCAAGCAGTCCGGCAAGCTCAACGCCGAACATAAGGGACAATATACACCAAGCGAAGACGAGGACGAGCCTCGCAAGCAAAGCACTGGGGAACAGAAGAAATTCCCACCAGAAGTCAAAACACTAAACGTGTTACACGTGACAAAGGGGAGAAACAAAGCGGCACTCCTAGAGACACATGCCCCAGGGCCTATCACCGCGGAGTTCTGCCACTGGTCGTCCCAACCGATCACCTTTGACCATCGGGATTACTCGGCAAGTATCCGGCGTGCAGGATGGGCTGCCTTGGTATTAGACCCAATAATTGACGGATACCACTTCACACGAGTCCTGATGGACGGCGGCAGCATTTAAACCTGATATATCAGGACACAGTCCGCAAAATGGGGATAGACCCAACAAAAATTAGCCGCAGCAATACTACCTTTAAAGGAGTAACGCCAGACCCAAAGGACCATTGCACAGGCTCCCTACTACAAGAGGTTATATTCGGCTTTCCCGATAACTTCCGCAGTGATAATTTAACGTTCCACATCGCTCCGTTCCAAAGTGGTTATCAAGCACTACTCGGACGTGAAGCTTTTGCTCACTTTAACGCAATACCGCATTACGCTTCTCTCATGCTTAAGATGCCCGGTCCACGTGGCATCACTACAGCAAATGGAAATATTGAGCGCTCCTTGCGCGCGGAAGACCGTGCGGCTGCCTTGGCAGCCGCACACTAAACGGCCTCACCAACTAAAGCATCTGACAGGTCGTTAAGACGACGGACGCGGTTGGACGATTCTGGTGCAGCTATATGTAATTGATACAGGTTTGATGGCTATACCCCTATTACAATACAAGGGGCTCAACGTGCGCAAACAAGTGGCAATTAGGCTCAACTTTACTCATTTTGAACTGTACATGGTTTATTTAGTATAACCTACCTTTTGCACGACAACTTTTCAATTAAGTTCCTTTCTTTTTCAGATGACCATCATGCTACACCCGTCCAGAATACAGCACAATGGAGACACAGGCACAAACGTGCAACAGGGACCCGTTCCAAGGATTCTTTTTAGATTAAGACCCTGCGTAAAGCTTTTTTACTGTCTCTTGTTGATACACATCCCCCGGATTCTCAGCACAATTGAGAAGGATGCTGACATATTGGCATGTGGCCACGTCAGAATACTGCATGTACCTAGACACCAGGGGCTTATTACAAAGGGCACTGTTTCGACCCGGTTTACATCATAAAGACCGAATACCGTAGGGAGTGTTCGGCGTCGCGAGTTTGGCCTTATATGCATCAGCTCCGAATCATGTCTTTGGTCAAATGTTGGGTTTGCCCGGCTCCTGTGTTTTGCTGCCTTATGTTCCGCTCTATCGGCTAAGGCGGCACCAGGAGAACTACTGCGATTGTGCCCTAGTTCATCCGGACGAGCACCTCAGTAGAGAAAGCCGAAAACTGACTGTCATGATATAGCGTGAGACTGGTCAACCACTCGATGACCTAGCGGAATCTTCGGGATTCCTTCGCCTTAATGAAGGGCCGTTTCCCGGCCAGGCATGTACGCGCCCTGAATCCGGATGAGCACGGAGCCACCAGGGGCTATATTGTAGCCCCACTGTCAAACTCCTCTGGCTAAGTGAAAGTGTTAAAGCACAATAGTCCGATTGCCTAGTTCGCTGCGCTATCACCTCCTTAATGGACCAAGACGTTGGATCAAATGTGAACATGCGTCTTCTACAAACACCCCCGCATTATATGCGTGGGGGCTGAAGCCGACGACTGCCATCTTTCAGGTTATATACATATATACATAAACGGCCGCACAGGAGGCATCATAGCACTTCCGGGCAAAAGTATAAATACAGCCTTGATAAATTCAATAAAACATTGTTCTTACAATGGGAATACATGTCACTTAAACATAATATTCTTCGAGCACTGAGCCTCTATCAAACGAGCGCCTTCAAGAACTTCTTCAAAGTAGTGCTCGGCAACCACTCGGCCTATGGCCGAACGCTGTGCTGCAATAGTGCTGGCATCCATCTCCGCCCAGTATGTTTTGACACAGGCAAGGGCCATCTGCGAGCCCTCTATGCACGCCGACCTCTTTACAACATCGATGCGTGGCACAACACCAAGGAACTGTTGCACCAAGCTAAAGTAGCTATTCGGCCTTGGCCCTCCTGGCCACAGATGATCCACTACGGACCTCATGGAAAGTCCGGATAATATATGGAGCTCGGCCCAACCGGTCAATCGCTCAGTCAGCAACAGCGGACGGACTGGAGCGTGAAACTGTGATCAGAACAGCTTCTCCACTTCAGGACTCTTCTGATCCTTGAAGTACTCGGCGGCATCAGCAGCACTTGCAGCCAAATCCATGTACTCGTCCGCAGAACTCCATAGCCGGTCTAGAGGAGCATATTTTGGATCTCCGAACTTAGTCCGTAACAAGAAGGGCTTCCCAGAAACGATATCTGCAGCTTGATTCAACTCCTCATTCGTCGCTCTAATTTTGGAGCGGGCTTCCTTGGTAGCCACCCGGGACTTCTCCAGGTCCGTCGTCTTCGCCCGGTTTTCCTCTTCAAGAAGCCGGTAACGGTCAGCAGCATCTTTTAACTCTAGGGCCATCTTGGCAATTTTTTCTTTGCTCTCACAATGTGCGGCCTGTTCGGCCCTCGGCCGCCTTTAAAGCGGCCTCATTGCTGCTCCTTGCGTGCTCCTTGGCTTGGGCAAGTTCCGCCCGAAGGGTCTCCACGGCGACAGCTCCATCTACAGTCACAACATATTAAAGATACTGGCATCATGCTGCTCTTACTATGTGACGATCACCAGAAAAATCACTGACCCTGTGCCTTGTCAAGCCGCTTGTTGACAAGCATGATGTCGGCATCTGCCGCATCCAGCTGCCGCCTTAGTTCGGCAAACCCATCAGTCCGGCTAGCCACCGGAGCTTCAACCACCTGCACATAAAGGCGGTCTAGTTATTACCTGGGACTATGATCCTCTGTTTTCCGCCATTTTCGACGACAACCAGAGTCTCAGGGGCTATTATCTACATAGGGCACATCTAAAAATGTGCGGTACTGTCAAAAATGTACATCATTTCACGTACCTCAAAACCCGTCAGTAGACTCATAAAGGCTTCATGCAACCCGCTTTCGGCGGACGAAATCCTTTCAATCACCGTACCCATCAACGTGCGGTGCTCTTCTGAGATAGCCGCTTGCTCTAGCAGATCCCTCAGTACGTCCGCTGCACACCAGACGGTGCCGGACTCTTTTGATTGCTCTCTTCAAGAGCCGGATACTGAGGACTTCGGGTGGCCATAGGATTACCTTTTGGCCTTGCCGGATCAGGAGAAACCCTCCGCGACGACACCTCGGGGTCGCCCGCCTCGTGAGGCGGTGTGGCAGGGGGAGGCGTTTCGCTCTCCATCATCTCTGGAAGAAGATCCCCTGAAGACAAGCTCTGCTGAGAAGGGCTAAGATCCGAACTGCAATATAAATGCTTCGGTTATTTTCCTCAGAAGTAAAGTGAGATATTTTCATTATTAAGTACCCTTTTACTTACAGCTCGATGGAGGGCTGACCCCCTTGAGGGCATAGTGCGGCCAGGGTAGCCCCCGAGGCAGGACCCTCCGGCGAAGATTTCTTCTGCCGTTTGGAGACCATTGTCTCCGGGTCCTCGGAGGCGGTCCTCTTCCTTCCCTGGGGAGAGGAAGTTTCAGTCCCTCCTCCCCGGCTAGCCTCCTTCGCGGAGGCGCTAACCTCCTTGTTCCCCCCTTTATCTTCTCCCAAGGGCGCTTGATAAGGCGCGATCTCCAGCATCCTGGTTAGCACGGGATTTGGTGAGGTCTCAGGGAGGGGGGCCAGACACCTGATCAACTTTTCCTTCGCTATCCAATCCTGGACCAAGAGCGGTTTTTCTTTTTTAGGGAAACGTTGCTATAAATAAAACGGACAGTGTGTTCGGATGCAGGGCTACTTACTTGGGTATCCGGGCGATTGCAGCTCAGACCTGCATCCTCAGTGATGTCCGGACACATTATTTGTGGTCCGAAGAAAAATTTGTACATCTCTTTGTGCGTCATGCCGAGGAAATGTTGGATAGCTCACGGTCCTTCCGGGTTGAATTCCCACATGCGAAGGGGCTGACATTTGCAAGGCTGGACTTGACGGACTAGCATAACTTGCACTACCATAACCAGACTGATATCTCTCTTGAAGAGATCTCAGATACGACTTTGCAGTATTGGCACGTCCTTGGCTGGACCCCAGCTCAGCCCCCTGCCGATCCATGACATCAGTTGTGGTGGGGGGCCTGAGCGGAAGGCGGGGGCAGCTACCCACTTGGCACTTCGGGGAGCTGTGATGTAGAACCACTCCCGCTGCCACAATCCGGACACCTCTGGGAAGTAACCCTCAGGCCATGGAGCGTCAGCAATTTTTCTTATTGAAGCGCCTCCGCACGCTGCGTGCTGCCCCTCGATCATCTTCGGCTTCATATCGAAGGTCTTGAGCCACATGCCGAAGTGAGGGGTAATGCGGAGGAAGGCCTCACATACGACAATAAATGTCGAGATGTGAAGAAGGGAATCCGGGGCCAGATCGTGAAAATCTAGCCCGTAATAGAACATAAGACCCCTAACAAAGGGATCTAGAGAGAGGCCTAGTCCTCGAAGGAAGTGGGAGATGAACACGACGCTCTCGTTGGGTTCGAGAGTAGGGACGATCTGCCCTCGGGCAGGCAGCCGATGCGAAATTTCGGCGGTCAGATATCTGGCCTCTCTCAACTTCTTGATGTCCTCCTCTGTGATGGAGAAAGGCATCCACCGACCTTGAAGGTTGGATCCGGACATAGTTGAAGGTCCGAAGTGCCTAAATCTGAGCTTTGGGTGTTGGAACTGGATGCGAGAGGCGGATTCGATTAAGATCGATAGGAAAATGCCTTGTCCCCTTTATAAAGAGGGTGAATATCAAGCGTCCTCCTCGTGGCCGTTTGGGACTTGCCTAAGATTTAGGAGTCCTACTAATAGGCGCGGTTGGGTTACCCACATCCGTATTAATGGGGATCCCGTAATAAGGGGACATAATCTCTGCTTTGACAAGACGTGCCAAGGAAACCGCCTCGCGAAACACGCTGAGATAGGTTATGAAAAACGATTCGAATAAAGAACTGGCTGTGGTGTGATGTCACACTACGGGGTACGTCAGCAGATTAGATTTGTGTAAATATTATTCCCTCTATGGTGGTATGTGGAACTTGTTTTGCAGAGCCGGACACGATCCTCGTGTTCGAGATCTTCTATGAAGTATTCGGAGGAGGAACCCGCCTTGTAATGCCGAATACAATCTGCGCGCCGGATTTATTGTCATTGAAGCCTGGTTCAGGGGCTACTGAGGGAGTCCTGGATTAGGGGGTATCCGGATAGCCGGATTATATCCTTTGGCCGGACTGTTGGACTATGAAGATACAAGATTGAAGACTTCATCTCGTGTCCGGATGGGACTCTCCTTGGCGTGGAAGGCAAGCTTGGCACTACGGATATGTAGATCTCCTTCCTTGTAACCGACTCTGTGTAACCCTAGCCCCGTCCGGTGTCTATATAAACCGGAGTGTTTTAGTCCGTAGGACAACATACAATCATACCATAGGCTAGCTTCTAGGGTTTAGCCTCTCCGATCTCGTGGTAGATCAACTCTTGTACTACTCATATTATCAATAATAATCAAGCAGGACGTAGGGTTTTACCTCCATCAAGAGGGCCCGAACCTGGGTAAAACATCGCGTCCCCTGCCTCCTGTTACCATCCGCCTTAGACGCACAGTTTGGGACCCCCTACCCGAGATCCACCGGTTTTGACACCGACACATAGTTTGCTTGTTTTGATGAAACTATCGATTTCTATCAGTGGATTAAGCCATGGAAAATTTATATTACAGTTTCTACAATGCAAAAACAAAATATGAATTGGTTTGGAACAGTACTTAGAGTAGTGATTTGTGTTATTATACTAACGGATCTTACTGAACTTTCCGTTAAGTTTTGTGTGATTGAAGTTTTGAGAGAGATCGCGATGGATGAAGGAATAAGGAGTGTCAAGAGCCTAAGCTTGGGGATGCCCGAGGAACCCCAAGGAAATATTCAAGGACTCCCAAGCAACCAAGTTTGGGGATGCCCCGGAAGGCATCCCCCTCTTTCTTCTAACGATCATCAGTAATTTCACTTTATATTTTTATTCGTCACATGATATGCATAAATCTTGAAGCGTCTTTTGCATTTAGTTTTCACTTTTCTTTGATGCACCATGCTAGTATGAGATAGTCCATGGTTGATTTTATAGAATGCCATTGCACTTCACTTTTATCTTTTGAGTATGGCTTTATAGAATGCTTCATGTGCTTCACTTATATCTTTTGAAGTTTGGATTGCCTGTTTCTCTTCACATAGAAAACCTCCATTTGTAGAATGTTCTTTTGCTTCACTTATATTTGTTAGAGCGTGGGCATATATTTTGTAGAAAGAATTAAACTCTCTTGCTTCACTTATATCTATTTAGAGAGATGACAGGTGTAAGTGCATCTAGTGCCACCCCTAGTTGGTTTTGGAGTATTGACGACAAACCTGGTTGAGGGACTAATGTGTTTGTGAGAATTACAGGACAACACAGGTAGTAGTCCCTCATTGATTCGGTTTACCTACTGGAGATGACCCCTAAAAATGTATGAAGACATTGAAGACAAAGGTGGTATGTGAAGACATTCACATTGAAGACTATGACAAGAGAAGACATTGCGTGAAGACTATGGAGCGCGAAGACTTAGTTGTTTCATTGTTTCCTTTTCTTCTTTGTTGGGTCATAGGAACCACCGTACTATTAAGTAGGGTCCCAGTGAACAAAGTCAGAGTGACTGAAGTGATGCTTAATCAAAATCCTATGTCTTCGAGCGAAGACAATGAGAGCAAAACTTATCCAGAGCTGGATAAGTTAGCTTTACTTGTAGCCCAAGTAAAGTTGCCGCGTGTGTTTGAAATCTGACCGTTGGAACACGTGTCAGTTCCTTAGTGACCTAGGGTCATTTCGGACAAATCAGGTCGGGTTGCCTAGTGGTTATAAATAGCCCACCCCTACACCATAAATTGGTGGCTGCTCAGAGTTAGTGCACGACCTTTGTCGTTTGAGAGCAACCCACCTCGATGCCTTTGAGAGAGAAATCCTTGCGAGGACAAAGCCCTAAACACACAGAGCCAAAGAGTGTTAGGCATCACTGAAGTCTTCCTGTCTGTGTGATCTGAAGACTTGTGTAACGCCCCGAGACCGATGTGCCAGGTGTCCTCCAATTATTCGCTATTTTTGCCTTGTCATTTGCTTGCGTGTTTCATCTCATATCGTGTCATCATGTGCATTGCATTTGCATACATGTTCGTCTCATGCATCCGAGCATTTTCCCCGTTGTCCGTTTTGCAATCCGGCGCTCCTATGTCACCCGGTGTCCCTTTCTACCTCTTTTCGTGTGCAGGTATTAAACATTTCCGGATTGGACCGAGACTTGCCAATCAGCCTTGGTTTACTACCGGTAGACCGCCTGTCAAGTTTCGTACCATTTGGACTTCGTTTGATACTCCAACGGTTAACCGAGGGACCGAAAAGGCCTCGTGTGTGTTGCAGCCCAACAGCCCTCCAATTTGGCCCAAAACCCACAAAAGACCTATCCATCATCTTGGTCATTCGATCACGATTGCGTGGCCGAAAACCGCACCTCATTTGGACTCTCCTAGCTCCCTCTACCTATAAATATGTACTCCCCTCCCGAAAATCGCGGATGAAACCCTAACTTCGTCCTCCTCGCGCCACCGGACACTTCTCCACCGCGCCGGACATGTCCACCCCGCCGCCACATCACTCCGGCCAATCGGGAGCCGCCACCTTAGCACCGCCGCCTCCCTCCTCCACTCGCGCGCCGCCATGTGTCCCGCGCCTCGTCTCCACCGCGCCGGCCCACCGGGCCCGTCGCGGACCCGCCCGGCCCGGTCGCCGCGCGCCGCCGATCCCGCTCGCCCGCTACTCCCCGCCGCCTAGCGCCTCCCCGCCGGCGACCATCGCCGCCCGCGCCACCGCCCGCCTCCTCTCGCCGCCTCGCTGCCTCCATCGCCAGTCGCCGCGTCCTCCATCGCCAACCACCGCATCCGCCATCTCCAACTCCGGCCAGATCCGGCAGCCCCCGTGCCATTTCCGGCGTTCCCCGTCGGTGTCCGGTCACCCCGCCGTTGCTGCGCCCTCGCCGGAGTTCTCCAGCGCCGCCGCCGCCATGGATCGGGAGGAGCCCGATCCAGCCGGTCTTCGTTCGAGGCCGTTGACCTCACCCGCGAGCGCTCGCATGGGCCGGCCCAATCGGCCTCGCCTGCGGCCCATGCGCAAGCCTCCCCGCGGTCCAGCTTCGTCCCCGCCGGCCCAATGATTTTTTTCTCGGGGGTATAATTTCACAAAGTCCCCGAAATTTCCAGATTCATATGCCCTTGTTCATCATGTCGTAACTTTGCATCCGTAGCTCCGTTTTGAGCATATAGCATATCAAAATGTTCGTCTCAAAGAGCACATCATTTCATCTCATTGCATCATTTTTATTTGAGTTCATCTTGATGCCCGAAATGCTATTGGAAGAGTGCTAGTTGAGATAATTGCCAGAACTGCTGCTCCAAATAGCTATTTGTCATTTTTGCCATGATTAATGTGTGCATGATATGCCCCTGAGCTCTACATATGTTTTGTTATATGCTTTGTCATCTTTCCAGAGGTGCCATCCATGTATTTTTGTGATGTGTGTGGTGAGTAGCACAAGCTTGCAAAGTGGTGCATACGTTAATGCTGATTTCAGGGACTTAGCAATTCCACTAAGTCCTTGAGCTGTTCTTATCAATATGCCATATGTTCCTGTTGTTTCCTAGTGATCTGTGCCTCTTTTGAGGATGATCAGTAAGGATGTTTTGTTAATCTGGTAGTGCTCTATCCATCCATGTCTTTGTTTGCAATTATGGAGCACCCTAGCTTGAGTCAATCAAGCTCTACTTTTGCTATTTCGTGAACCTGGGCAGATTGTCTACTTGTTAGCGATTTTGCCGAGGATGTTGTAGTTGATCTGTGCATGCTGTGTTATTGTTCTTGCCATGTCTAGCTTGTATAATGTGTATTCTTGATGGGTGTATGCTTAGATTGTCATGACATGCTCTGTAGTGAGTGCATCGAGCTCGTAAACATGCCTACTTGATATCTGTTTTGCATGCTCCAGTTTTTCACTAAGTCTGTGATCTGTTTAAGTTTTTGCCATGTTCACATGCTTGCAATTGTATTTTCTGATCCTTTTTGGCTCAAGGTCACTAAGGGACTTTTGTTAAGCTCTTTGAGTAGTTCCATGCCATGCTTTACTTTGCCATGTTAAGCTCCTGTAGCATATAGTTTTCTTGCTCCAAAGTGTGCTACTTGATCTGAAATTCCAGACAAGTGTTAATTTCACTAAGTCTGAGATCTGTTTACCAATTGCACTTTTGCCATGCTTGTTTGAACCTGTTAATGGATGAATTGGCCGTAGCTCAGTGTTCCTATTTTATTAAGCATCATGAATGGAATCCCTGGCATGTATTTTGTTGCCATGTTTGAGTGCTGTAGCATATTTATCTTGATGCATGTAGATGGCTACTTGTTGTTTATCGCAGACCGTTGCCATATTTGATTTGCTTGCCACTTCCAAACCGTGCATCCGGTTCCGGTGATCTTTATATTGATTTCAACCGAAATCACCTCACCTTTCCAGTGGCATACTTGGATTTCCAAGTTGAGGCCAGGTTCCATCTTTCCCTTGCAAATCATGCATATGCATCGCATCTCGCATCTCGCATATCATACCATGTTCATGTGTGGTTTGTTTACTATATTGTGTGCTTCTTTCCGGTGTTTGCTTCTTCGGGCTGGTTCCGGTAACGTCGCGTTTGTGAGGACCTGTTCGACTACGTCCGTTTGTCTTCTTCATGGACTCGTTCTTCTTCCTTGCGGGATTTCAGGCAAGATGACCATACCCTCGAAATCACTTCTATCTTTGCTTGCTAGTTGCTCGCTCTTTTGCTATGCCTATGCTACGATGCCTACCACTTGCTTATCATGCCTCCCATGTTGTTGAACCAAGCCTCTAACCCACCTTGTCCTAGCAAACCGTTGTTTGGCTATGTTACTGCTTTGCTCAGCCCCTCTTATAGCATTGTTAGTTGCAGGTGAAGATTGAAGTTTGTTCCTTGTTGGAACATGGAGATCGTTCCTTGTTGGAACATGTTTACGTGTTGGGATATCACAATATCTCTTATTTAATTAATGCATCTATATACTTGGTAAAGGGTGGAAGGCTCGGCCTTATGCCTGGTGTTTTGTTCCACTCTTGCCACCCTAGTTTCCGTCATATCGGTGTTATGTTCCCGGATCTTGCGTTCCTTACGCGGTTGGGCTATAATGGGAACCCCTTGACAGTTCGCCTTGAATAAAACTCCTCCAGCAATGCCCAACCTTGGTTTTACCATTTGTACTAACAACCTACCACCTTCCCTTAGGTTCTGCAGACTCAAGGGTCATCTTTATTTTAACCCCCCCGGGCCAGTGCTTCTCTAAGTGTTGGTCCGAACCGAGCTGCCTGCGGGGCCACCTTGGGGAAACTTGAGGGTTGGTTTTACTTGTAGCTAGTCTCATCTGAGTGTGCCCTGAGAACGAGATATGTGCAGCTCCTATCGGGATTTGTCGGCACATTCGGGCGGTGTTGTTGGATTTGTTTTAACTTGTCGAAGTGTCTTGTAGAACCGGGATACCGAGTCTGATCGGAATGTCTCGGGAGAAGGTATATCCTTCGTTGATCGTGAGAGCTTGTCATGGGCTAAGTTGGGACACCCCTGCAGGGTTTGAACTTTTGAAAGCCATGCCCGCGGTTATGGGCATATGGGAATTTGTTAACGTCCGGTTGTAGAAAACCTGAAGTAGACCTTAATTAAAATACATCAACCGCGTGTGTAACCGTGATGGTCTCTTTCCGGCGGTGTCCGGGAAGTGAACACGGTGTTGGAGTTATGCTTGACGTAGGTTGTTCTAGGATCACTTCTTGGTCATAGTTTCTCGATCGTGCTTTGCCTTCTCTTCTCGCTCTCATTGCGTATGTTAGCCACCTTATATGCTAGTCGCTTGCTGCAGCTCCACCTCATACCTTTACCTTACCCATAATCTTAAATAGTCTTGATCGCGAGGGTGCGAGATTGCTGAGTCCCCGTGACTCACAGATACTTCCAAAACCAGCTTGCAGGTGCCGATGAGTCCGTGCAGATGACGCAACCAAGCTCAGGAGGAGCTTGATGAAGATCTTTTCCTTTATGTTGTTTCGTTCTAGTTGATCAGTAGTGGAGCCCAGTTGGGGTCGATCAGGGATCTGTGTAGCATTTGGGGTAGTCTTGTTTTATTTTGGGTTCCGTAGTCGGACCTTGTTTCTATCTGGTTGATGTAATGCTTTATTCATGTAATTGTGTGAAGTGGCGATTGTAAGCCAACTATGTATCCCTTTCCCTTATGTATTACATGGGTTGTGTGAAGATTACCTCACTTGCGACATTGCTTTCAATGCGGTTATGCCTCTAAGTCATGCTTCGACACGTGGGAGATATAGCCGCATCGAGGGCATTACAACTTGTTACACTTGAGGACCGTGAATCCTCCAGCCGGTTAGGCGTCGCGTTCTGAGCATCCAAGAGTCATTGTGGATCCCCGGTGAACGAAGTCTGTGAAGGTTTGGAAGTCTACCTTGAATACTTACCAGAGTGATTGGGCGAGGACTGGGTGTCCTTAGCTCAAGGGGAATAAGGTGAAGACACGGTCTTCTGAGTTAAATCTCAGCCTCCCTAACCAGACGTACAGTTGTCACAACAACTGGAACTGGTCCAACAAATCATTGTTTTCAACAAGCCACTGGTTCTATCCTTCCCATCTCTTTATTAACAGTTGGTCCTTGTGAAGTCATTGCCTGTTTGCATTGTCCATTTGTCTTCACTGTGTGACTGTTTGTTCAGATTGGTTTCATACTATCTTCCATCCTGATCCGTACTGCCTAGCTGCTATTAGTCTTCGTGCTCTCACTTCATTGAATACTTGACTATGGCTTGTCTAGTGTAGTCTACCTTCCGCTGCATGGTTATAGGTTCATTTCTATTGTTTGTCTTTGAAACTCCCATGTTTTGAAGACTTTTATAAAAATCGCCTATTCACCCCCCTCTAGTCGATAACTAGCACTTTCAATTGGTATCAGAGCAAGGTACTCCCTTGTTCTGTGTGATTCGATTTAACCACCTTGAGTTTTAGCTATGTCGATTGCAGGGATAATCAAAGTCTCCGCTGCGTGCCCCGTCTTCGATGGAACTGAATATCCCTACTGGAAGAACAAGATGCGCATGTATCTTGAAGCCATTGATGTCGACCTCTGGTATGTCATCAAGAATGGCGTTCCCAAGGCTGGTGAAGGTGTCACCGCTGCTGATATCAAGGAGTTCGTTCAACTGGATTCCACTGCCAAGAACATCATCTGTGGTCATCTAACCAAAGGGCAGTATGTCCGTGTGAGTGCTCTGGAAACATCAAAGCTAGTCTGGGACTGGCTCTCCAAGGTCAACGAAGGCGTCTCAACCCAGAGAGATCAAAGGATCAGTGTCCTTCGCAACCTCTTCAACTGCTTCAAGAGAAACGATAATGAGAATGTTCAACTCACGTTTGATCGCCTCACTGACATCACAAATGAGCTTCGAGCTCTCGGCGCTACTGAGATCACCAAGCATGAAATCGTCAAGACACTCCTGAGATCACTTCATAGCTCGTTTGACACCCTAGCCCTGATGATTCAAGAACGCCCTGACTTCAAGACACTCGATCCGTCTGACATACTTGAAAGGCTCAACACACATGAGTTTCAGCTTTCTGAGAAAAGAGATATCTACGGTCCCAACTATGGCCGAACTCGCGCCTTGAAGGCAAAAGCTGTTTCCTCATCTGAAGAAGAATCTGACTGCAGTTCTGATGATCCTGATGACATTGGAAAGGAACTTGCTATGCTTGTGAAGAAGTTCCAGAAATTCACCAAGAAGAAAGGCTTTAGAAAGTCTTCATGATCCAGCTCAAGGAATGATGAAGCTTCTACTCATGACTACAAGAAGAGAACATGCCACAAGTGCAAGAAACTTGGTCACTACATCTCTGAGTGTCCGCAGTGGGACAATGAGAACAACAAGAAGAAGAAGAGCAAGGAATATGATTCTGACGATAAGAAGAAGAAGAAATACTCAAAGCCTTCTTCCAAGTCTTCCTCAAAGTCTTCATCACACAAGAAGTGCTCATCTGGCAAGGCTCGTGCGTTTGTTGGAAAGGAAATGGATTCAGAGGAGGAGTCTGCTTCTGAGGAGGCGGAGGTGGAGTCTGAGGAGGAGTCCGATTCTGGCGTTGCAAGTCTGGCTACAACCTACGTTTTCAAGTCCATCTTCAACACTGAAGACAATGACTTCGTCACCGACGCCGATGCTAATGACAAGGACAACTCCGCTCCCACCTATTGCTTCATGGGACGCGGTGCCAAGGTAAACTCATGCAATGCTCACTATCAAACATCCAGTGAAGATGACTCTGATTGTGGTTCCAAACCCAGCTACAAAACACTTGCTAAAATTGCAACTGAACAACAGAAAGCTATGGAACATATTCAAAAACTGTTAGACAAAAGCGATGACCTGTTGGATGCTGAAATGACTCGATCTTAGTCCTTAATTGAAGACATAAAAAATCTTCATGTTAAGTATGAGGAACTTGAAAGTCGTCATGAAACGCTCTCAACAACTCATGAAAAGCTTTCCTATGATTATCTTCAAAGGAAGCAAGAACTTGAGAAATTAAGAGCGGTTCATGAAGATCTTCAAAAGGAAAACGAGCCACTTCACGCTGAACAGATCAGTCCCGCTCAGGAAGGATTTGAACCACCATGTCTTAAATGCCTTGAGCGTGATAACGCTACTTCTGTTGCTGAATGTTCTACTGCTGCTACTATTGCAATATCTTCAACTGTTGATGTGGTAACTAGCCCCTCTGCTGAGGATGCCACTGCTATTGCTGATGAAAATGCTAGGTTGAAGACATTGCTTGAAACAGGGATGTCCAAAAGTCTCAAAGGGCATCAGACACTATGTGATGTCCTCAAAAGGTAGTTTCTGAACCGAAACCCTAGGAAAGAGGGTGTTGGGTTCGAAAGGAAAATGAATGCTAATGGCTCTTACTGGAAACCTGAGCAGTACCCCAAAACCACATGGGTTGCTACAAAGGAACCTTCAGTGGATCTATCCACCCTATCTGGCTTCACTTGTGCTAATCCTATTGTCATTGATGAATCCTTTGATGCAAACTATAAACTATTTAAGAATCAGAATGGTGAAGTGTTTGCCAGGTATATTGGTACTAACTGCAGGAATGGGCCACCTATGAAGAAAGTATGGGTGCCCAAAAGGTGTCTGGAGAATCTTCCTGTGAATGTTGTCATGACACCACAAGGGAAGAAGACAATCCCCAGACCACATGATTCATATGGTCCAAAGGCTTCATACAGACAGAGGACTCACCTGAGTCGCACTAACACAAATGTTTTGCAGGGAAATCATACCCAGGCCTATGAATATGAGCGTGTTTCATTGAACCGCCATGTTCATAAGACCAAGAACTACTCTGCTTATTCCTATGAGTATTATTCACCTCCTGCAAAACTATTTGCCAGGGCTTCAAAGCCAAAGTTCTTAGATGCTGCACTTAGACTCATTGCTTCGAAGCCACCCTTGAAGATGTGGGTGGCTAAGAAAGCTTAACTCTCTTTTGCAGGGAAAGGTCTCCAGCCGAAAATCAAATGCGTCTGAAGCTATTGCTGGGGACCTAAAACATCTTGTAGGGCGCAAGATCAAATGCCCAAAATGGTCTTATTATGTATTTTGTTCCTGAGTCGCTTGCTATTTGTCCTATCGGTCCTAACCTCGATCTAAGCTTTCATAATCCACTTGCTCGTCAAATGTTTATGCTTCACAATGCTCTTCGTGAAGCCTATCCCCCTAACTGCACTGTAGGGTATGACACCAGCTGCTTCAGAATGGATTATTGATAGTGGATGTACTAATCACATGACTGGCGAACGAAGTCTTCTCATGGACTCAACCTTACGTCCGTCTGACAAAAGTCACATCACATTTGCTGACACTGGTAAAAGCAAGGTATTGGGTCTAGGTAGAGTTGCAATCTCAAAGGATCAGCACATGGATAAAGTGATGCTTGTCGAATCCCTTGGTTTCAACTTAATGTTTGTCTCAATGCTTTACGACTTGAACATGATTGTGATATTTGGAAAATATCGTTGCCTTGTTCTAATGGAATCTGACAAGTCTCTAGTCTTTGAAGGGTATCGGAAAGATGATTTGTACATGGTAGATTTCTCAGCAGGACCACAGCTTGCCGTATGTCTTCTTGCAAAAGCTTCAGAGTGCTGGCTCTGGCAGCGGAGGCTAGGGCATGCTGGCATGAGGAACTTGCATACTCCTACGAAGAAGAAGCACGTCATAGGCATCGAGGGCGTCAAGTTCAAGAAGGATCACTTATGCGGTGCCTGCGAAGCCGGAAAGATGACGAGGGCCAAGCATCCCTCGAAGACAATCATGACAACGACTTAACCCTTCGAACTGCTACACATGGACCTCTTCGGCCCTACTCACTACTCTACCCTTAGTACTACTGCTTGTCTCTATGGCTTTGTCATTGTTGATGATTATTCAAGATATACATGGGTACATATAATCCTCTACAAGACTGAAGTGCAGGATGTCTTCAGATGCTTCGCCAATCGAGCCATGAACAACTATGGCGTCAAGATCAAGCACATCAGAAGTGACAATGGCACTGAATTCAAGAACACCGGCGTCGACACTTATCTTGATACATTGGACATCACTCATGAGTTCTCAGGTCCGTACACGCCGCAGCAGAATGGCATCATGGAACGCAAGAACAGAACACTCATTGAGATGGCTCGAACGATGCCCGATGAATACAAGACACCAAGAAAGTTCTGGCCTGAAGCTATTGATACTGCATGCCATGTCATCAACCGTGTTTATCTTCACAAGCTTCTCAAGAAAACATCCTATGAACTCCTCACTGGTAAGAAGCCAAATGTCAGTTACTTCACAGTATTTGGTGCTAGGTGCTGGATTAAGGATCCACATCACACTTCAAAATTTGCACCAAAAGCACATGAAGGTTTTATGCTTGGTTACAGAAAGGATTCGCACTCCTACAGAGTCTTCAACCTCTTTCACTATAAAGTGGTTGAAAGTGTGGATGTGTGGTTCGATGAGACTAACGGCTTGCAAAGAGAGCACCTGCCAAATGTGCTAGATGAAATTCCACCCAGTGAATCCATCAAGCCTATGGGAACAAGAGAAATCATACCGTCTGAAGTACAAACTGAAGAGGAACTTATCATTTCTGCACCTAATCAACCTGAAGACAATGCTCAGCCTGAAGACAATCCTTCAAACGATGACAATGATCAACAAGAGCAAAATCTTCGTCCAGTTCATCCTCGTGTTGCAAATGAAGTACATATTGAGAAGATAATTGATAGCATCAATGCACCTGGCCCACTCACTCGTTCAAGGGAAACACAACTAGCAAATTTTTGTGGGCACTTTGCATTTGTCTCAATATCTGAACCCAAGAAAGTTGATGAAGCCTTCATGGAACCTGAATGGATTCAAGCTATGCAAGAAGAGCTTCAACAGTTCGAGCTGAATAATGTATGGGAACTGGTCAAGCATCCTGATCCTCGTAAACACAATATCATAGGCACTAAATGGATATATCACAACAAGCAAGATGAGCATGGTCAAGTTGTCAGAAACAAGGCTCGTCTCGTTGCTCGAGGATACACTCAAGTTGAAGGAATTGACTTCGATGAAACATTTGCTCCTGTGGCTAGGCTTGAAGCTATACACATACTGCTAGCCTATGCAAATCATCATAACATCGTTCTGAATCAAATGGATGTGAAGAGTGCCTTTCTCAATGGCAAGATTGAAGAAGAAGTGTATGTTGCACAACCTCCTGGTTTTGAAGATCCAAAACATCCTGATATGGTTTACAAGCTCAACAAGGCATTGTATGGCCTCGAACAAGCCCCTCGTTCTTGGTATGTGATACGTCCATTTTGCATCATACTTTTATATCGATATTTTTTGCATTATGGGATGTTATTACACATTATGTCACAATACTTATGCCTATTCTCTGTTATTTTACAAGGTTTACATAAAGAGGGAGAATGCCGGCAGCTGGGATTCTGGGCTGGAAAAGGAGCAAATATTAGAGACCTATTCTGCACAGCTCCAAAAGTCCTGAAACTTCACGAAAGATGTTTTCAGAATATATAAAAAATACTGAGCGCAAGAAGTTCACCATGGGGGCCACACCCTGCCCACGAGGGTGGGGGGCGCACCCTACCCCCTGGGCGTGCCCCCTACCTCGTGGGCTCCCTGGTGGCCCTCCGATGGCCATCTTCTGCTATATGGAGTCTTTCGATGAGGAAAAAATCATAAGCCATCTCCTCAGATGAAACTCCGCCGCCACGAGGCGGAACCTTGGCGGATCCAATCTAGGGCTTTGGCAGAGCTGTTCTGCTGGGGAAACTTCCCTCTGGGAGGGGGAAATCATCGCCATCGTCATCACCAACGCTCCTCTCATCGGGAGAGGGAAATCTCAATCAACATCTTCACCAGCACCATCTCCTCTCAAAACCCTAGTTCATCTCTTGTATCCAATTCTTGTCTCCAAGTCCGGGATTGGTACTAGTAGGTTGGTAGTAATGTTAATTACTCCTTGTAGTTGATGCTAGTTGGTTTATTTGGTGGAAGATCATATGTTCAGATCCTATATGCATATTAATACCCCTCTGATTATGAACATGATTATGCTTTGTGAGTAGTTACGTTTGTTCTTGAGGACATGGGAGAAGTCTTGCTATTAGTAGTCACGTGAATTTGGTATTCGTTCGATATTTTGATGAGATGTATGTTGTCTCTCTTCTAGTGGTGTTATGTGAACGTCGACTACATAACACTTCACCATTATTTGGGCCTAGAGGAAGGCATTGGGAAGTAATAAGTTGATGATGGGTTGCTAGAGTGACAAAAGCTTAAACCCTAGTTTATGCGTTGCTTCATAAGCGGCTGATTTGGATCCATATGTTTCATGCTATGGTTAGTGTCGGTGTCAAAACCGGCAGATCTCGGGTAGGGGTTCCCGAACTATGCGTCTAAGGCGGATGGTAACAGGAGGCAGGGAACACGATGTTTTACCCAGGTTCGGGCCCTCTTGATGGAGGTAAAACACTACATACTGCTTGATTTATTCTTGATGATATGAGTATTACAAGAGTTGATCTACCACGAGATCGGAGAGGCTAAACCCTAGAAGCTAGCATATGGTATGATTGTCTGTTGTCCTACGGACTAAAACCCTCCGGTTTATATAGACACCGGAGGGGGCTAGGGTTACACAAGGTCGGTTACAAAGGAGGAGATATACATATCCGTATTGCCTAGCTTGCCTTCCACGCCAAGTAGAGTTCCATCCGGACACGAGACGAAGTCTTCAATCTTGTATCTTCATATTCCAACAGTCCGGCCAAAAGATATAGTCCGGCTATCCGGAGAGCCCCTAATCCAGGACTCCCTCAGTAGCCCTGAACCAGGCTTCAATGACAATGTGTCCGGCGCGCAGTATTGTCTTCGGCATTGCAAGGCGGGTTCCTCCTCCGAATACACCATGGAAGAATTTGAATACAAGGATAGTGTCCGACCCTGCAAAATAAGTTCCACATACCATCGTAGAGAGAATAATATTTCCAAAAATCTAATCTGCTGACACATTTTGGCAACATGATATTATGCCATGGCCCGGTGATTATTCGAACCGTTTCCTTTAACTAGCCCCGCACATAGCGCGAGGCAGTTTCTTAACACGTCTTGTCAAAGCAGAGATCGTGTCCCCCTTATTACGGGATTCTCATCAATACGGGCGTGGGTAACCCAACCGCGCCATCGATTACGACGCTTGGGGGATAAGCGAGTTTTACCAGGCTAGTGGGGGCGCATAGTTTCGGCCGCCCTTATAAAGGGACAAGGTTTAACCTTTTTCTACCCACGCCTTCTTCCCCCTTGCTCATTCATTCTTGCGCACTCGAGCTCCAACGCCCAAGTCCACATCCTTCTCCTCAACCTTCTCCAAACATGTCCGGAGCGGGAGGCAAGTGGATGGCTTCCTCCTTTATAGAGGGACACATCAAGAAGCTGCACGGAGCCGGATACTTAGCCGCGAATATCGCGCATCGGCTGCCCGCCGCGGGGCAGACGTCCCTACCCCGGAACCTCACGAGAGGATAGTTTTCCTCCACCACTTCCTCCGTGGACTGGGGTTTCCCCTCCATCCATTCGTCCGTGGTCTCATGTTCTACTACGGGTTGGACTTCCATGATCTGGCCCCGAACTTCATCCTCAACATTTCGGCGTTCATCGTCTTGTGTGAGGCTTTCCTCCGCATCCGGCCCCACTTGGTTTGTGGCTGATGACCTTCAATATCAAGCCGAAGGTGGTGGGAGGCCAACAAGCAGAATGCGGCGGAGCCATGGTGGGCAAGATGCCCAATGTTATATGGCTCGAAGGCTCCTTCGTGGAGACCATAAAGGGGTGGCAATCGGCGTGGTTCTACATCACCAAGCCGCGCGACACCAACTGGGTGGCGGCCCCTGAGTTTCGATCCGGAATCCCCATGCGGCTCACCTCCTGGAAAGAGAAGGGCCTGTCCTGGGGTTCATCGGTGGAGCTGGACGGACTCCAGAAGTGTATCCGGAATATGGCAAGCAAAAAGCTCAAGCTTGTCAACATAGTCCAGGTCATGCTCATCCGCCGGATCCTCCCGTGTCAACAACGGGACTTCAATTTGTGGGAGTTCGACCCGGCCCAGCACCAGACTCTGAGCGAGCTCTTCGACACGACGCACAAGGACGTCTGGAGGGTGCTGTTCAAGGGCGCCGAGGTCCCTCCCTCTCTCACTAAGGACCGCGGGCTAAGCGCGAAGCGCCCAGCGCATTCGGTGAGTTCTATACATCCGGTAGGATATTTTATTTCCCCTAGCTTAATCATGTGCGGGGTCTGAGCTCCATGCTTTTGACAGGACTGGGTGGAGACGTCGGGGCAGATTAACTGTCCGACCCCTCTGCCTGAAGACACTACGGACGCTCTCCTGACGGAGATGCTAACTCTGGCTCCTTACAAGGTGCCGGAGAATACCAAGAAGGCCAAGGGAACCCGAAAGAGTTCCCGACGCCAGGTGTTATCGGACTCATCATCCGATAACTCTGCGACGCACTCCTCCCCCGAAGACGAGGAGGAAGATGAAGATGCTCCCCCTCCAGTCGGGGGAGACAAGAAAAGGAAGGCCGCCCCAACCGGGGGGGGGGGGCGAAGTGTCCAAGAAGGGAAGGACTCTCCTTCCGGACTACTCCACCACCGCCGCCGAAGGCGAAGACGAGTGGCTGCTCAGGGCCAAGCCCCTGGCGAAGTCGTAAGTATTCGGATGCTAGAGTAATTCATAGCATACCTTTGTCGCACTGCTTCTCCTAACGCCGAATTATGATTATGCAGACCGCCACGAGCCCGTATCGACGTATCGCCGGACGGCTCCCTAGGCTCGTCGGATATGGATAGCGATCCACTTCCGACCGCCACCTCCCCTTGCCCTACGGACAACGCTGGGGTATTGTCTCAAGAGGCACCGGGTCGAGGGGAGACAGTCCCGAAGGCGCCTCGAGGCGACCTTCCGGATTCGGGAGCAGAGGGAGCAAGGCTCCCGAGGGCTCCGAGTTCGCCCCTCAGCCGAACACCGCGTCGAAACCTCCAATGGTTCCGGACTCAGGCAGGCGGCCTCCTTCCAAAAGGGGCAAGACGCCTGTGCCGGTGACCTCTATCCATCCAGAGGCACCGGACAATCTGCTGGGAGCGCTTCGCAGCTCTTCCATCAACGAAGAGCACCACACTATAATGAGTGTGGTGGTTCAGAAGGTTCAGTCCGCCAAGAGCGGACTGACTGAAGCCTGTGTCAGCGTTCTAACAAGCTTTGAGATAAGTATTTGAAATATAGGAAAAGTATTACCGCATAGACAGTAGCCCCTGATACTCTGTTCGGTGTTCACAAAGAAAAACCGAATAGAGGATCAAACAATATCACAGGAGTCTAATATAAATATGTCTATATGCGTATGCAGGCTTCGCTGCTGGCCTCTGCCGCACTGACTGTGGAGGTCGCCGCACTGAAGCAGGGCCTTGAAGGGTCCAAGGAAGAGCTCAGCCTTGCCAAGAGGCAGCTCGAGGAGAACAAAGGTAAGTAGTACCTAGTCTATGGATATATATATATATAAAGAATGCGATTGCAAAATTACAGGATCATCGTAAATTTGCCAGGGGCCATGACCGAGGTGGGGACCCTGAAGCAAGCGCTATCCGAGGCCGAAAACAAAGCGGCCAAGGAGCGCACCGAGCGGGAAAGGCATGAGGCACAGGTGGGCAAGGTGCAGCAAGAGCTCCACGCTCTCGAGACGAAGCACGGGGCGTTGGAGCTTGACTTGAAGACGCGAGAGTCCGAGCTTGCCACGGCCCTTGAGAGTGCAAAGAGTGCCAAGGCCGAAGCCCAAAAGGCCCTCCAGGAGATTGATGCGATGAAGAAGATAGCGGCGGGTAATGCATTCTATATGCAAAGCAAGCATGTGAAAGTAAATTACTTGTCACTTACCCGAATCCGGAGCTCTCCAGGAGCATTCGCAGATTTGCCCCACAGCGTGCCGGATGCCGCACAGTTTTACTAGGCCGAGGAGGGAAGCTCAACGGAGAAGCTGTTCTAGTCTCAGTATACTGGGACCGAACACCCGATGCCTCTGAGCGACCAGCTGAAGCAACTGGTTGAGCTCCACAAGGCGGCCGAACAGGCCATGAAGGGCTTTATAGTCCGGATGTGGCCTGGTGGCGCCGTTCCCAACAGCTACTTCAGCCTGGTGAGGCAGCTTGTGGATGCCTGCCGACGGCTGGAAGTCATCAAGTGGTCCGTCTGCATCAAAGGTGCACGCCCGGCTTTCGCCCGTGTGAAGGTGCAATGGGCCAAGATGGACGCCGTGAAGCTGGTGAAGGAAGGGCCGCCGCAGGACAAGGAGCATCGCCACCCCGAGATGTACTATGAGCGTGTCCTGAAGGGTGCCCGTCTCGTAGCGGACGAGTGTGCAAAAGATGTAATATTTGAATGAACTTGCTCGTGTAATCCTGTAATATGAAAACTTGTTCATATGCACTATTCAACGCTTGTCTGAATTTAAAATATTACCTTCTGTTCGGTTGTTTATCAAATCTGAGAGATGTCTAGTCGTCGGCTTCTGCCCCACGCCACGAGTGCCGAGGTGTTCGGGATAAACCTGAGCACTCTTGTTCCCATTGTTGGGTCCTTCAAGGGAGGTGCTCAGCACAACGAACAAGGCAATCAGACCATAATGCGTTATCACTCTCACTTAGCCATAGAATTCTATAATTTTAAATTTCGGCGAAGCCCCTAGTATTCGGAAGGCCGAATTCGGGGCGCGATACACGCCTTAAGCCGGACAGGGCCGACTCCTTGCTCTAAGAGGCATAAGTCTTTAGGGACTTGAAACCTCTCGAACAGCGACCAGTCTCTCGCCTTATTGTGACAGCCAGTTTTAGCTTTCTCTACTGAGGTGCTTAGCCCAGCAGAACCGGGGCACAATCGCAGTAGTTCTCCCAGTGCTACCTTAGCTGATATAGCGGAACGTAAGGTACCAAAACAAGGGAGCCGGGTGATACGTCTCCAACGTATCTATAATTTTTGATTGCTCCATGCTATATTATCTACTGTTTTGGACTATATTGGGCTTTATTTTCCACTTTTATATTATTTTTGGGACTAACCTATTAACCGGAGGCCCAGCCCAGAATTGCTATTTTTTTTGCCTATTTCAGTGTTTCGAAGAAACGGAATATCAAACGGATTCCAAACGGAATAAAACCTTCGGGAACATGATTTTCTCACCGAACGTGATCCAGGAGACTTGGACCCTACTCCAAGGTGTCAAAGAGGCGGTCACGAGGGTGGGGGGCGCGCCCCCCTAGGGCGCGCCCCCTGCCTCGTGGGCCCCTCGATGCTCCACCGATGTACTCCTTCCTCCTATATATACCTACGTACCCCCAAACAAACAGAGACGGAGCCAAAAAACCTAATTCCACCGCCACAACTTTCTGTATCCACGAGATCCCATCTAGGGGCCTGTTCCGGAGCTCCGCCGGAGAGGGCCGTCATCATGGAGGGCTTCTACATCATCATAGCCTCTCCGATGAAGTGTGAGTAGTTTACCTCAGACCTTCGCGTCCATAGTTAGTAGCTAGATGGCTTCTTCTCTCTTTTTGGATTTCAATACAAAGTTCTCCCACTCTCTTGTGGAGATCTATTCGATGTAATCTTCTTTTTGCAGTGTGTTTGTTGAGATCGATGAATTGTGGGTTTATGATCAAGTCTATCTATGAATAATATTTGAATCTTCTCTGAATTCTTTTAAGCATGATTGGTTATCTTTGCAAGTCTATTCAAATTATCCGTTTGGTTTGGCCAACTAGATTGGTAGTTCTTGCCATGGGTGAAGTGCTTAGCTTTGGGTTCGATCTTGCGGTGTCCTTTCCTAGTGACAGAAGGGGCAACAAGGCACGTATTGCATCATTGCCATCGAGGATAACAAGATGGGGTTTATTTCATATTGCATGAATTTATCTCTCTACATCATGTCATCTTGCTTAAGGCGTTACTCTGTTTTTAACTTAATACTCTAGATGCATGCTGGATAGCGGTCGATGAGTGGAGTAATAGTAGTAGATGCATAATCGTTTCGGTCTACTTGTCACGGACATGATGCCTATATACATGATCATGCCTAGATATTCTCATAACTATGCTCAATTCTGTCAATTGCTCAACAATAATTTGTTCACCCACCGTAGAATACTTATTGAGGGAGTCCTGGATTAGGGGGTGCTCGGGTAGCCGGACTATACCTTCAGCCGGACTCCTGGACTATGAAGATACAAGATTGAAGACTTCGTCCCGTGTCCGAATGGGACTTTCCTTGGCGTGGAAGGCAAGCTTGGCGATGCGGATATTCAAGATCTCCTACCATTGTAACTGACTTTATGTAACCCTAACCCTATCCGGTGTCTATATAAACCGAAGGGTTGTAGTCCGTAGGCAATCAACTCCATACACAACAATCATACCATAGGCTAGCTTCTAGGGTTTAGCCTCCTTGATCTCGTGGTAGATCTACTCTTGTACTACCCATATCATCAATATTAATCAAGCAGGAGTAGGGTATTACCTCCATCGAGAGGGACCGAACCTGGGTAAAAAACATCGTGTCCCTTGTCTCCTGTTACCATCCGGCCTTGACGCACAGTTCGGGACCCCCTACCCGAGATCCGCCGGTTTTGACACCGACATTGGTGCTTTCATTGAGAGTTCCTTTGTGTCGTACCTTTAGGCCCGATGGCTCCTTTGATCATCAACAACGATACGGTCCAGGGTGAGACTTTTCTCCCTGGATAGATCTTCGTCTTCGGCGGCTTCGCTCTGCGGGCCAATTCGCTCGGCCACCTGGAGCAGATCGAAAGGTACGCCCCTGGCCATCAGGTCAGGTTTGGAAGCCTAAACTACACGGCTGACATTCACGGGGACTTAGTCTTCGACGGATTTGAGCCACAGCCAAGCGCGCCGCACTGTCTCGATGGGCATGATATAGCTCTGCCGCCGAACAGCGCCTTGGAGGCCGCACACGCATCGGTTTCGACCATTGATTCAGAGCCTACTGTGTCGATCGAGGATCAGCGGTTGGACGCTGCCTCAGGGGCTGCGATCTCAGAGGCGATCGAGCCGAACGCTAGCCCCGCACTCTGCATGACCCGTGACTCCAAGGATCCGGACTCCTCCCCGGACTCCGAACCCCCCGCGCCCCTGCCAATCGAATCCGATTGGGCGCCGATAATGGAGTTCACTGCCGCAGACATCTTTCAGCATTCGCCTTTTGGCGACATCCTGAATTCTCTTAAGTCTCTCTCTTTATCAGGAGAGCCCTGGCCGGACTACGGTCAGCGAGGTTGGGATACGGACGATGAAGAAATTCAAAACCCACCCACCACCCACTTTGTAGCCACCGATGACGATCTAACCGAGATGCTTGACTTTAGCTCCGAAGACATCGACGGCATGGACGACGATGTAGGAGACGAACAAGAACCAGCACCTGTAGGGCGCTGGAAGGCCACCTCGTCATATGACATATATATGGTGGATACTCCAAAAGATGGAGATGGCGATGGAACAGTGGGGGATGACGCCCCCAAGAAACAGCAAAAGCGCCGGCGTCAGCGGCGCCGCTCTAAATCCCGCCAAAGCAAAAATGGTGATTCCGGCACGGGAGATAATACTACCCCGGATAGCGCCGAAGAACACCCACCTCAGCAAGATTCGGCACAGGAAGATGGAGAAGCCAGCCCTCATGAGAGAGCGGCAGACCGAGAGGTCGAGGATGATAACTATACGCCTCCCTCCGAAGATGAGGCAAGCCTCGATGACGACGAATTCATCATACCATCAGACCCCGCCGAACAAGAGCGTTTTCAACGCATGCTTTTAGCCATGGCAAGCAGCCTCAAGAAAAAGCAGCAACAGCTTAGAGCTGCCCAAGATTTGCTAGCTGACAGATGGACTGAAGTCCTTGCGGCCGAAGAGTATGAACTCGAATGCCCCCCCAGGAGTTACCCGAAGCGCAGGCCACTACCCCGATTAGAGGAGGAAGCACCTACATCACCAGCGCATGACATGGCAGACCGGCCACCTCGCGGCCGTGACAGAGAGGCCTCTCGGCCCTCCACCCAAGCCATGCCCCAACGCCGCTCAATTAAGGCACGGGAAAATGCGCCCGACCTGCGAGACATACTGGAGGATAAGGCCAGACAAACAAGATCGATCTACGGATCGCGCAGGCGCCCTATGGCATGTGGCAATGATCTTCACTCCGGATACAACAAATCCGGCCGGGACGAACACAATAGAGATAGCTCTTCCGAGCTGCGTCGTGATATAGCCCAGTACAGAGGCGCCGCACACCCGCTATGCTTGACGAATGAAGTAATGGATCATAAAATCCCAGAGGGTTTCAAACCCGTAAACATCGAATCATACGATGGCACAACAGATCCGGCGGTATGGATCGAGGATTACCTCCTTCACATCCACATGGCACGCGGCGATGATCTACACGCCATCAAATACCTCCCGCTCAAACTTAAAGGACCGGCCTGGCATTGGCTTAACAGCTTGCGAGCAGACTCAATCGGTTCTTGGGAGGACCTGGAAGCCGCATTCCTCGACAACTTCCAGGGCACTTACGTGCGACCGCCGGATGCCGACGACTTAAGCCACATAATTCAGCAGCCAGAAGAATCGGCCAGACAATTCTGGACACGGTTCCTAACAAAGAAAAACCAGATAGTTGACTGTCCGGACGCAGAGGCCCTAGCAGCCTTCAAGCATAACATCCACGACGAGTGGCTTGCCCGGCACCTGGGACAGGAAAAGCCGAAATCCATGGCAGCCCTCACAACACTCATGACCCGCTTTTGCGCGGGAGAAGACAGCTGGCTAGCTCGCAGTAACAACTTATCAAAGAACCCTGGTAATTCAGATACCAAGGACAAAAGTGGTAGGACACGTCGAAATAAGCAAAAACGCCGCGTTAACAGCGACAACAATGAAGACACGGCAGTCAATGCCGGATTCAAAGGCTATAAATCCGGTCAGCGGAAAAAGCCATTCAAAAAGAATACTCAGGGCCCGTCCAGTTTGGACCGAATACTCGATCGCTTGTGCCAGATACATGGCACCCCCGAAAGGCTAGCCAATCACACTAACAGGGATTGTTGGGTGTTCAAGCAGGCATGCAAGTTAAGGGCCGAAAACAGAGACAAGGGGCTGCACAGCGACGACGAGGAGCCCAAGCCGCCGAACAACAATGGACAGAAGGGCTTTCCCCCACAAGTGCGGACGGTGAACATGATATACGCAACCCACATTCCCAAGCGGGAGCGGAAGCGTGCGCTACGGGACGTATACGCGATAGAGCCAGTCGCCCCAAAGTTCAACCCATGGTCCTCCTGCCCGATCACTTTTGATGGAAGGGACCATCCCACTAGCATCCATCACGGCGGCTTCGCCGCATTGGTTCTCGACCCAATCATCGACGGATTTCATCTCACAAGAGTCCTCATGGACGGCGGCAGTAGCCTGAACCTGCTTTATCAGGATACAGTGTGGAAAATGGGCATAGATCCCTCAAGGATTAAGCCCACAAGAACGACCTTTAAAGGCGTTATACCAGGTGTAGAAGCCAACTGTACAGGCTCAGTAACACTTGACGTGGTCTTCGGATCCCCGGACAATTTCTGAAGCGGAGAGTTAATCTTCGATATAGTCCCGTTTCGCAATGGCTACCACGCCCTGCTCGGACGAACCGCATTCACAAAGTTCAATGCGGTGCCGCACTACGCATATCTCAAGCTCAAGATGCCAGGCCCCCGAGGAGTAATTACGGTCAACGGAAACACCGAACGCTCCCTCCGTACGGAGGAGCATACGGCGGCTCTCGTAGTGGAGGTACAAAGTAGCCTTCTCATGCAATTCTCCAGTCCGGCCATTAAAAAGCCAGACACTGCCAAGCGCGCCCGGAGTAACCCACAGCATGACCGCCTGGCACACTCTGAGCAAGCATAGAAATGCGGCCCCAACCCCAGCTTTCGCGACATAGCAAAATCAGTACCTCGCGTACATAACTACGCCCTTGAAATACCATGGGCACAGGGGAAGGGGCACAATAATGGCACGCCCAAAATACGGCTTAAAACGTACTAGGGGCTGCCGGATTCTTTTTTTTTCTTACTTTCAGGACTCCTTACTTCGGACGACCTGTTCGGCAATTCGACTGCCGCACAAACGATGCAAGATCCAGGGAGGCAGACAAACCATGCCACATTATGGAACTCCCAGGTGGTCTCTGTTACGAGCGGTATACCTGTTTTAAATACAATTCCGCGGCCTGCCCCTGGTCAGGACATACTGAATAGTCCAAATATCTTTTTGCTTATCACACTTCTTGTATCGTTCGGCTTTGATAAATAGCCTCTCTATAAACAATGCATAGCTTTTGTCTATTTTCTGCATTACTCTCTTTTATATATGTTCATTAATGACATGTTGCACCCGTACACTGTGGTACGGCAAGTACGCCAGGGGCTTCAGTACCCTTTAATATGGTGTGAGAAGTCCGTACACTTTCACAAGTGCGGCACCCCGAACTTATAGCACTATATGCATCGGCTCCGAATCATGATTTGGGTCAATAGTTGGGTTTGCCCGGCTCCTATGTTTTGGTGCCTTACGTTCCGCTATATCGGCTAAGGTAGCACTAGGAGAACCACTGCGATTGTGCCCCGGTTGAGCACCTCAGTGGAGAAAGCTAAAACTGACTGTCATGATGAGGCGAGAGACCGGTCGCTGTTCGAGAGGTTTTTCGAGTCCCTAAAGACTTATGCCGCTTCGAGCGAGGAGCCGGATTTTGTCCAGCCAAGGCGTGGATAGCGCCCCGAACTCGGTCTTCCGAACTAGGGGCTTCGCCGAAATTTAAAATTATAAAGTTCTATGGCTAAGTGAGAGTGTTCAAGCATTATAGTCCGATTGCCTGGTTCGTTGTGCTGAGAGCCTCCCTCGAAGGACCCAACCATGGGAAAAAGAGCGCTCAGGTTTATCCCGAACACCCCATCACTAGTGGCATGGGGGCAGAAGCCGATGACTGGCCATCTCTCAATTTTTTGATAAACGGCCGCACAGAAAATAATATTTTAAATTCAACAAGCATTGCTTAAGCGCCTATGAACAAGTTTTCAGCGCACAGGATAAAAACGAGCGAGTTTATTCAAAAATTACATCCTTGGTACATTCATCCGCCACAAGGCGGGCACCGGCAAGAACATCCTTGTAATAGTTCTCGGGCTTGCGATGCTCCTTCCCCGGCGGCGGCCCGTCCTTCACAAGGTTCTCACCGTCCAGCTTACCCCAGTGCACCTTTGCACGGGCAAGGGCCCGACGGGCACCTTCGATGCAGACGGAGCGCTTGATGACCTCGAGCCTTGGACAGGCCTCCACCAGCCGCCGCACCAGCCCGAAGTAGCTCCCAGGCAGGGCCTCTCCGGGCCACAGCCGAACTATGAAGCCCTTCATGGCCTGTTCAGCCGCCTTGTGGAGCTCGACCAGCTGTTTCAGCTGGTCGCTCAAGGGCACAGGGTGTCCGGCCTCAGCATACTGAGACCAGAACACCTTCTCCGTCGAGCTGCCCTCTTCAGCTCGGTAGAATGCGACGGCGTCGGATACGCTGCGGGGAAGATCTGCGAATGCCCCTGGAGAACTCCGGATTCGGGTAAGTAACAAGTAGTTTACTTTTATATTTCTCCTTTGCATGAAGAATGCCTTACCCGCTGCTATCTTCTTCATCTCCTCCAACTCTTGGAGGGCCTTTTGGGCTTCGGCCTTGGCAGACTTGGCAGTCTCAAGGGCTGCCGCGAGCTCGGACGCTTGGGTCTTTGACTCAAGCTCCAAATTCTCATGTTTTTTCATGAGAGCCTGAAGCTCTTGCTGCACCTCGCCGACCTGAGCCTCAAGTTTCTCTCGCTCGGTGCGCTCCGCAGCCGCTTTCTTTTCGGCCCCGGACAGCGCCTGCTTGAGGGTCGCCACCTCAGTCGTGGCCCCTACAATAAGCAATACAATCCTGTTATTTTTTGCAATCACGCCTCTCTATAGGCACCTTTTTCTGTAAGGTATTTCTTACCTTCTTTCTCCTTGAGCTGCCGCTTGGCAAGGCCTAGCTCTTGCTCGGTCCGCTCGAGTCCCTGTTTCAGGGCACCCACCTCCGCAGTCAGTGCGGCGGTGGCTAGCAGCGAAGCCTGCATACGCATATTGACTCTTTGTTGTTAGACTCCTGCGAAATTTAATAGATCCTCTATTCGGCTTTTCTTTCCGAACGCCAAACAGAGCATCAGGGGCTACTGTCTATGCGGTAATATTTTTACATATTTTTACTTACTTCGAAGCCTGTTAGGAGGCTAGCGCAAGCTTCACTCAGTCCGCTCTTGGTGGACTGAACCTTCTGGATCACCGTACTCATAATAGTACGGTGCTCGTCGTCGATGGAGGCGCCGTCAAGCACCTCCAGCAGATTGTCCGGCACCTCCGGTTGGACGGAGGCCGCCGGCTCAGAAGACTTGCTCCTCTTGGAAGGAGTTTGCCTACCGCAGTCCGGAACAATTGAAAACTCTGGCGCGGTGTCCGGCATAAAGACGGACTTGGAGCCCTGGGGGGTCTTGTCCCCTTTACTCCTGGAGTCCGGGAGGTCGCCTTGCGGCTCCTCCAGGACCACCTCCTCCTGCCCCGGAGCTCGTTGCGACGCCACTTCGGCGTCATCCGCAGTGCGGGGGGAGACAGCGGGCGGAACTGAGTTCACGTCCGATGAATCCAGGGAGCCGCTCGACGACTCGTTGAGTTCGGCCCGGGGCGGGCTGCATGATTATATTCGACATTAGGGAAAGCTGTGCAACAAAAAGAATATCATGAGTTACTCTAGTATCCGAACACTTACGATTTCGCCGGACGCCTGGCCTTGTCCGGCCACTCCTCTTCGTCCTCGTTGGCGTCGGGGGCGTAGTCCGGCGGAGGGGTTTTCCTCTTCTTGGACCCTTCGGCCCCCCTACTGGGGCGGCCTTCCTCTTCTTTCCTTCCCCCGCTAGAGGGGGAGAGGTTTCTTTTTCCTCCTTCCCGTCTCCATGGGAGGAGTGCGTCTCGGAGCCACATAAGGCGCCGGAGCCAGCAGCTTCGCTAGTAGAGCTGGGGCTGGGTCTTCGGGCAGCGGAGCCGGACAGTTAATCGGTCCGGATATCGCCCGCCAAGCCTGTCAAAGGCAAGGGAGTTTAGATCCCGCATAGAGTCAAACTATGAAAAAAGCTTAACATCCTGAAAAAGGTGAAGATAGCTTACCTCGCCAGCGTGACGCTGCGAGCTGTATCCGTGGTCCTCGGAAGCGGATGCGGGAGCCTTGGCACCCTTGAATAGCAGCTTTCAGGCATCTTCGTACGTCGTGTCGAAGAGCCTGCTGAGGGTTTGGTGCTGCGCCGGGTCAAACTCCCACAGATTAAAATCCCGTTGTTGGCACGGGAGGATCCGGTGGACGAGCATAACCTGGATTACATTAACAAGCCGGATTGGCTTGTTCACCAGGGACTGGATGCATGTTTGCAATCCAGTCACCTCTTTTTCGTCACCCCACGACAGGCCCGTCTCTTTCCAGGACATAAGCCGCGTGGGGGGTCCGGATCGGAACTCGGGGGGTGCGGTCCAGTTCGGATCGTGTGGCTCGGTGATGTAAAACCACCTGGCTTGCCACCCCTTTAGGGTCTCTATGAAGGAGCCCTCGAACCACAGGACGTTGGCAATCTTGCCCGCCATGGCGCCTCCGCACTCCGCCTGGCTGCCGCGCACCACCTTGGGCTTGACGTTGAAGGTCTTGAGCCAGAGGCCGAAATGGGGGCGGACGCGGAGGAAAGCCTCGCACACGATGATAAACGCCGAGATGTTGAGGATGAAGTTCGGGGCCAGATCATGAAAATCCAGGCCGTAGTAGAACATGAGCCCCCGGACGAATGGGTGAAGTGGAAAACCCAGTCCGCGGAGGAAGTGGGGGAAGGAATACTACCCTCTCATGGGGCCTTGGGGTGGGGAGAATCTGCCCCTCCTCGGGAAGCCGGTGCGCGATGTCTTTGGACAAGTATCCGACCTTCCTTAGCTTTTTTACGTCGCCCTCCGCGACGGAGGAGACCTTCCATTTTCCTCCTGCTCCGGACATCGCTGGAGAAGGTCGAGGTGGGAAGTGCGGGCTTGGGCGCTGGAGCTCGAGTGCGCAGGAGATGGATAGGCAGGGGAGGAAGAAGGCGTAGGTAAAAAGGGTGGATCCTTATCCCGTTATATGGGCGGATGCGGTTATGCATCCCCACCTGCCTAAAAAAACTCGCTTGCCTCCCAGGCGCCGTGGTAAATGGCGCGGTTAGGGTTACCCACATCCGTATTGATGAGAATCCCGTAAAAGGGGGTACACGATCTCTGCTTTGACAAGACATGCCAAGGAAACCGCCTTGCAGAACATGCTAAGGTGGAAAAGTAAAAACAATTCGAGTGAAGGACTTGGCCGTAGTGTGATGACGCACTGCGGAATACGTCGGCAGATTTGATTTGTGTCAATATTATTCTCTCTATGGCAATATGTGGAAACTTATTTTGCAGAACCGGACACTACTATTGGTGTTTACAATCTTCTACGAAGGACTTGGAGGAGGAACCCGCCTTGCAATGCTGAAGACAATTTGCGCGCCGGACTCGTCGTCATTGAAGCCTGGTTCAGGGGCTACTGAGGGAGTCCTGGATTAGGGGGTGTTCGGGTAGCCGGACTATACCTTCAGCCGGACTCCTGGACTATGAAGATACAAGATTGAAGACTTCGTCCCGTGTCCGGATGGGACTTTCCTTGGCGTGGAAGGCAAGCTTGGTGATGCGGATATTCAAGATCTCCTACCATTGTAACCGACTTTATGTAACCCTAACCCTATCCGGTGTCTATATAAGTCGGAGGGTTGTAGTCCGTAGGCAATCAACTCCATACACAACAATCATACCATAGGCTAGCTTCTAGGGTTTAGCCTCCTTGATCTCGTGGTAGATCTACTCTTGTACTACCCATATCATCAATATTAATCAAGCAGGAGTAGGGTATTACCTCCATCGAGAGGGCCCGAACCTGGGTAAAAAACATCGTGTCCCTTGTCTCCTGTTACCATCCGGCCTTGATGCACAGTTCGGGACCCCCTACCTGAGATCCGCCGGTTTTGACACCGACACTTATGCTCTTGAGAGAAGCCACTAGTGAAACCTATGGCCCCCGGGTCTATTATCATCATATCAATCTCCATCACTTTAATCTTGTTTTGCTTTTTTACTTTGCTTTTACTTTTTACTTTGCATCTTTATACCAAAAATACCAAAAATATTATATCTATCAGATCTCACTCTCGTAAGTGACCGTGAAGGGATTGACAACCCCTAATCACGTTGGTTGCGAGTAGCTATCATTTTGTGCAGGTACGAGGGACTTGAGGATGGCCTCCTACTGGATTGATACCTTGGTTCTCAAAAACTGAGGGAAATACTTACGCTACTTTGCTGCATCATCCCTTCCTCTTCGGGGAAAACCAGCGCAAGCTCAAGAGGTAGCACCGGGCAAACCCAACGAGTGACCCAAGACATGATTCGGAGCTAATGCATATAATGCTATAAGTCGGGGTGCCGCACTGTCAAAAATGTTCGGACTTCTCATGCCATATTATGGGGTATGCATAAGCCCTAGCGTATTGGCCGTACCAGAGTGTACGGGTGCTAGATGTCATGAATGAACAAATATATAAAAAGGAAGAATGCAATAATAGTCTTAATGCTATGCATTGTTTATTCAAAAAGATGTGTTAAAGCAGAATGATACAAGTAGTGTGATAAGCAAAAAGTAGGATTGTTTGACATGTCCCTTCCAAGGGCAAGCTGACGGATAGTATTAAAGCAAATATTTCACTCGTTATCGTAATCCACCTGGGAGTTCCATGGTGTGACATAACTTTCTGCCTCCTTGGTTGCTGCATCATGTGTTCGGCAATCATGCTGCCGGACAAGGTTTCCAGAGATTAAAGTCCAAGAGAAAAATAACAAAGCGGGAAGCCCCTAGTGTGGTTTAAGCCACGACTTGGAGCGTGCCGCAGTCATGCCCCCTGTCGGTGTCAAAACCGGCGGATCTCGGGTAGGGGGTCCCGAACTGTGCGTCTAGGCTGGATGGTAACAGGAGGCAAGGGACACGAAGTTTTACCCAGGTTCGGGCCCTCTCGATGGAGGTAAAACCCTACGTCCTGCTTGATTAATATTGATGATATGGGTAGTACAAGAGTAGATCTACCACGAGATCAGAGAGGCTAAACCCTAGAAGCTAGCCTATGGTATGATTGTTGTTGTCTATGTTGTCCTATGGACTAAAACTCTCCGGTTTATATAGACACCGGAGAGGGTTAGGGTTACACAAAGTCGGTTACAATGGTAGGAGATCTGAATATCCGTATCGCCAAGCTTGCCTTCCACGCCAAGGAAAGTCCCTTCCGGACACGGGACGAAGTCTTCAATCTCGTATCTTCATAGTCCAGGAGTCCGGCTGAAGGTATAGTCCGGCCATCCGAACACCCCCTAATCCAAGACTCCCTCAGTAGCCCCTGAACCAGGCTTCAATGACGATGAGTCCGGCGCGTAGATTGTCTTCGGCATTGCAAGGCGGGTTCCTCCTCCAAGTAATTCATAGAAGATTTTGAACACAAAGATAGTGTCCGGCTCTGCAAAATAAGTTTCCACATATTGCCATAGAGAGAATAATATTTACACAAATCTAATCTGCTGACGTATTCCATAGTGTGACACACCACGACCAAGCCTTTATCCGAGTCGTTTCATTATCCCACCTCAGCGCGTCATGCGAGGCGGTTTTCTTGGCACGTCTTGCTAGAGCAGAGATCGTGTCCCCTTGTTCCGGGATTCTCATTAATACGGGTGTGGGTAACCCAACCGCTTCTAGGACTCCTAGATTATAGGCAAGTCTAAACGGACACGGAGAGGACGCTTGATATTCACCCTCTTTATAAAAGGGGCAAGGCTTTTATTTTTCCCTCCCGTGCTCAGTCGAATCCTTCCCCCACCTCAAGCTCAAACGCCCAAAGTTTAGGTCTGGTGCTCCAAACCTTCAATCATGTCTGGATCTAGCCTTCAAGGCCGATGGGTGCCTTCCTCCGTCACGGAAGAAGACATCAAAAAGTTGAGGGGGGCCAGATATCTGACCGCCGAGCTTCCGCATCGGCTGCCTACCCGAGGGCAGGCCGTCCCCTCCCCCGAACCCAACGAGATCGTCGTGTTCGTCTGTCACTTCCTCCAAGGTCTAGGCCTTGCTCTGGATCCTTTCGTCAAGGGCTTGATGTTTTATTACGGGCTAGATTTCCATGATCTAGCTCCGGACTCCTTTCTTCATATCGCGACATTTATTGTCGTGTGCGAGGCCTTCCTCCGGGTTACCCCTCACTTTGGCCTACGGCTCAAGACCTTTGAAGTAAAGCCGAAGATGATCAAGGGGCAACATGCGGCGTGTGGAGGTGCCTCAATACACAAGATGACGGGAGCTTCATGTCCAGAAGGTTCCATTCCAGAGGTGTCTGAATTGTGGCAACAGGAGTGGTTCTACATCACGGCCCCTAGAAGTGCCAAGTGGGCGGCCGCCCCTGTTTTCCTTCCGGGCCCTCCACCACAACTGATGTCATGGATTAGCATAGGATTGAGTTGGGGTCCAGCCAAGGACGTACCTATACTGCAAAGCCGCATTCAAGATCTCTTCAATGGAGATTTCAGTTTGGTTGCGGTAACACAAGTTATGCTGGTTCGTCAAGTCCAGCCTTGCAAACGCCGGCCCCTTCGCTTGTGGGAGTTCAATCCCGAGGGACCGCGTGCCATTCAAAATTTCCTCGGCCTGACACATGAGGAGATGTACAAGTCATTCTTCGGACCTCAGGTAGAGTGTCCGGAAATCACCGAGGACGCGGGCCTGAGCAGTAACCGCGCCGCCGGACAGGTAAGAAATCCTCCGGCCGAACATACTGTCTCTCATTTGTCACGAAGTTATTTCTGAGAGTTTGCTTTTTGATCAGGACTGGCTAGCAAAGGCGAAGTTGATTCAGTGTTCGGACCCCTCCCTGAGGGTTTGGAAAATCCGGTACTGGAAAAGATGCTCCAGATCGCACCTTGCCCGGAGCCCTTGAAGGAAGATACTGCGGAGGACAATAAGGGCGGACGCGGGCCCCCAACGCTGCCCATTCTAACCGAGGGAGCGGGCGTCCTCATGAAGGAAGATGACCGGAAGAGGAAAAGGACCGCGCCCGGGGATTCGGAAGCCGAAGCTTCCAAAAGAGAGAAGAAGTCTCCCACTGAGGGTCCTACCTTGGGGGGTGCTGTCGCCGCACAAAGTTCGTGGGGGGATCAATTCTCCAACGAGTCGTAAGTGACCCGAAATACTTTATCAGTACAGATATGCCATCTTTTTCATCTGAGAAAATAACCACCGCATATGTCTTTGCAGTTTGGGCCTTAGCCCCTCTCAAATGAGATCGTCTTTGGGGGATCTTCTTCCAGAGATGATGGAGAGCGAAACGCCTCCTCTGGACTCCTCCGCTCCGGAAGCGGGCGACCCTGAAGTGTCGTCGCGGAGGGCCTCTCCGAGTCCGGCGAGGCCAGAAGATAATCCCGTCGACCCCCGAAGCTCCCAGTGTCCGGCTCCCGAAGAGAGCAGACAAAAGAGTCTGGCACCATCTAGTGTGTGATCGGATGTTCTGAGGAAGTTGGTGGGGCGAGCGGCCATCTCAGATGAACACCGTATGCTGATGGATACGATGGTGGAGAGAATCGCGTCCGCCGAAAGCGGATTGCATGAAGCTTTTATGAGTCTACTGACAGGCTTTGAGGTTCGTAAAAATAATGTATGATAGTCCTGCACATGCTAGATGTGCCCTGTGTAGATAGTAGCCCCTGAGACTCTGGTTGTCGTCGGAAACGATGATGAACAGAGGATCGTATTCTCAGGTAATAACCATACTGCCTTTATGTGCAGGTGGTGGAAACTCCAGTGGCTGGCCGGACTGGCGAGTTTTCCCATTTAAAACAGCAGTTGGATGCGGCAGACGCCGACATCGAGCTTGTTAACAAAAGGCTTGACGAGGCACAGGGTAAGCGTTATTATCTGGTAAACGCCACATAGGAAGAGCAGCAAGATGCCAGTATCTTTAACATGTTGTGACTGCAGATGGAGCTGCCACTGTTGAAGCCTTGCGGGCGGAACTTGCCCGAGCCAAGGAACAAGCGAGGTTGGGTAATGCGGCTGCTTTGAAGGCGGCCGAAGAGTTGCGAGCCGAGAAGGCCGCGCATGGCGAGAGCCGAGATAAGATGGCCAAAATGGCTATAGAATTAAAAGCCGCTGCCGACCGTTGCTGGGTTCTCGAAAAGGAAAATCAGGCGAAGGCATCGGACCTTGAGAAGGCTGCGGCGACGAGAAAAGACCTCTGCTCTGCTATGAGGGCGAAGACGGAGGAGCCGCGGGAAGCCGGGGAAATTGTAGCTGGGAAATCCTTTATGTTGTGGAGGAAGTTCTTAGATCCACGGTATGCCCCTCTGGATCGGCTGTGGAGTTCGGAGGATGTGTATATGGATTTGGCAGCGAGCGCTGCCGATGCGGCCAAGTACTTCCGGGGTCAGACGGACCGTGAAGTAGACCAGCTGTTTTGGAGACAATTCCATTCTCCCGAGCGTCCGCTTTCATTGACTGATCAAGTAGCCGAATGGGCCGAACTAAATAGGTTGTCCGGACTCGCCATGAGGTCTGTTGTGGATCAGCTATGGCCGGAAGGGTCAAAACCGAACAGCTATTTCGGCTTGGTGCAACGGTTCCTTGACGTGGTGCCACACATTGATGCGATGAAGAGGTCGGCGTGCATAGAGGGCGCACGGATGGCCTTTGCCCGTGTGAAAGCACACTGGGTGGAGATGGATGCTACCACTGTTGCAGCGCGGGATTCGGCCATAGGTCGAAGGGCTGCTGAGCACTACTTTGAAGAAGTTCTTGAGGGTGCTCGTTTGATAGAGACCCAGTGCTCAAAAAATATTATGTTTGAGTGATATGTAATCTCATTGTAAGCGAAATGCTTTTATAAATTTTCATAAGGCTATTTTTATACTTTTTCCTGAAAGTAATATGATGCCTCCTGGGCGGCCGTTTATGTATACATGTGTATAACCTGAAAGATTGCAGTCGTCGGCTTCAACCCCCACGCATATAATGCGGAGGTGTTCGCAGAAACATGCGTTCACACTTAACCCAATGTCTTGGTCCTATTAAGGAGGTGATAGCGGAGCGAGTGAGGAAACCGGACTATAACGCTTTAACACTTTCACTTAGACATGGGAGTTTGACAGTGGGGCTACTAGATAGCCCCTGGTGGCTCCGCACTCTCCTGATCCCGGGGTGCGTACATGCCTGGCCGGAAAATGGCCCTTCTTTAAGGCGGAGGAATTCTAACATTCCCATAGGTCATCGAGTGGTTGACCAGTCTCACGCTATGTCACGACAGTCAGTTTTCGGCTTTCTCCACTGAGGTGCTCGTCCGGATGAACCAGGGCACAATCGTAGTAGTTCTCCTGGTGCTACCTTAGCCGGTAAAGCGGAACGTAAGGCAACAAAACACAGGAGCCGGGAAAACCCAACATTTGACCAAAGACAATGATTCGGAGCTGATGCATATAGGGCCAAACTCGCGACACCGAACACTCCCTAAGGTATTCGGTCTTTGTGGTATAAACCGGGCCTAAATAATGGCCTTTGTAAGAAGCCCCTTGTGTCCAGGTACGTACATTGGTCTGGCGTAGCCACATGCCAAGACGTCAGCATCCTTCTCAACGGTGGATATGTATCAACAAGAGACAGTAAAAAAGGTTTACGCAGGGTCTTAATCTAAAAAGAATCCTTGGAGCGGGTCCCTGCTGCACATATGCGCCTGTGTCTCCGTTGTGCCATATCCTAGACAGGTGTAGCACGATGATCATCTGTAAAAGAGAGGAATTTAGGTGAAAAAGGTTGCCGTGCAAAAAGATAGTTTGTTAAAGAAACCATGCATAATTCAAGATGAGGAGAAATTGCCACATGTCTGCGCGCGTTGAGCCCCTTGTATTGACGAATAGGGGTGTGACCATTTATTCGGTATAAGTAGCGGCGCCGGACTCTATTAGTTGTGTCTGAGGTCTTGATGACCTATTGAGTGCTTTCGCTGGTCCGGGCACTTTAAGTGTGCGGCTGCCAAGGCCGCCTCACTCTCTTCGGCATGCAGAGATCGCTTGATATTTCCATGCACTGTAATGATGCCACGTGGACCGGGCATCTTGAGTGTGAGGGAGGCGTAGTGTGGTATTGCATTAAAGCGAGCAAAAGCGTCGCGTCCGAGCAGTGCTTGATAGCCACTTTGAAACGGAGCAATGTGGAAAGTTAAATTGTAACACCCCGGATGTAACTTTCCCAATTTGTACTCCAACTCTTGCCGTTTCCGGTGTTAAGTTATATTTATTTCCTCGGGTTCGGGTTTTTGTCTCCGTGTGTTGTTGTCGTTGTCATGCATCTCATATCATGTCATCATGTGCATTGCATCTGCATACGTGTTCGCCTCATGCATTCGAGCATTTTCCCCGTTGTCCGTTTTGCATTCCGGCGCTTCGTTCTCCTCCGGTGGTCATTTCTAGCTTTGTTTCGTGTGTGGGAATTAAACATTTCCGGATTGGACCGAGACTTGCCAAGCGGCCTTGGTTTACTATCGGTAGACCGCCTGTCAAGTTTCGTATCATTTGGACTTCGTTTGATACTCCAACGGTTAACCGAGGGACCGAAAAGGCCTTGTGTGTGTTGCAGCCCAACACCCCTCCAATTTGGCGCAAAACCCACCAAACTCTGCTCCATCATCTAGAGCGTTCGATCACGATCGCGTGGCCAAAAACCGCACCTCATTTGGACTCTCCTAGCTCCCTCTATGCCTATATATACACCCCCTCCCGAAATTCCGGATCTCTCCCTCGTCCCTAACCCTAGATCTCAGCACCGCGCGCCGCTGGACAAAGAGCCCACCGACGGACACGTCCGGTCCTCCCCGCCGCCGCCACGTGTCGCCGCCCCGTTGGCTGCGCCCGCCGTCCCCGCCGCCAGGCCCGGGAGCCCATCTCGGGCCCTCCCCGCCGCCGTTCCGGGCCGAGCCGCCTCGCCACCCGCGCCGCCATCTCCTCCATCTCCGGCCGCAGGCGCCGCCCCGCTCCACCGCCGCCTCGCTCGGCCGGGCTCAGCCGCCCGTCGCTGGCCGGCTCCGCCGCCTCGCCTCGCCGCCCGGGGTCGCCGCACCATCGCCGCGCCTCCCCGCGCCGCTCCACCGCCTCGGCCCCGCCTCGCCCCTCGCCGTCCGGCGACCTCACCCCGCCGGCTGCTTCCTCTCTGTCAACGTCCGTCCCCGGCTTCCGCGCCGCCGGTGAACAGTGCCGCGATCCAGATCCGGTTCGGGATGTACAGTAAACCCTAGGTCATTTTCGTCCAAGTCCCAGAATTCCAGATCCATATGCACATGTTCGTCAGGCTGTAACTTTGCATCCATACCTCCGATTCATGCATATAGCATATGAAAATGTTCATCTCAGAGAGTACATCATTTTATTCCATTGCATCATTTTCATTTGAGTTCATCTTGATGCCCGAAATGCTGTTAGAAAAGGGCTACTTGAGTTAATTGCCAGATCTGCTACTCCGTTTAGCACTTTTGTCATTTTTGCCATGATTAATGTGTGCATGATATGCCCTGATGCTCTACATGTGTTTTGTTAAGGGTTTTGTCATCTTTGCAGAGGTGCAACCCATGTATTTTTGTGATGTGTGTGGTGACTTGTGCAAACTTGCAAAGTGGTGCACTTGTCCTGGAGTTGTTTATCTCATGATGCCTTATGTTCTTGTTGTTTCCTAGTGATCCGTTCCTCTTTTGAGGATGATCACTAAGGGAGTTTTGTTAATATTGTAGTGATCTATCCATCCATGTCTTTGTTTGCAATTATGGAGCACCCTAGCTTGAGTCAATCGAGCTCTACTTTTGCTACTTTGTGAATCTGGGCAGATTGTCAACTTGTTTGCAATTTTGCCGGTGATGTTGTAGTTGATCCGTGCATGCTATGCTATTGTTCTTGCCATGTCTAGCTTGTATTTTGTGCCTTCTCGATGAGTGTATGCTTGTCTTTCCATGACTTGCACCGTAGTGAGTGCATCGAGCTCGTAAACATGCCTACTTGAGTTATATTTCAGCATGTGTCAGTTTTTCACTAAGTCTGAAAACTGATTATGTTTTTGCTATGTTCACATGCTTGCAATTGTATTTTCTGATCCCTTTTGGCTCAAGGTCACTAAGGGACTTTTGTTAAGCTCTTTGAGTAGCTCCATGCCATACTTTACTTTGCCATGTTCAGGTCCTGTAGCATGTAGTTTTGTTGCTCCGAAGAGGGCCACCTGATCTGAAATTCCAGACAAGTGTTAATTTCACTAAGTCTGAGATCTGTTTGTCATATGCATTTTTGCCATGCTTGTTTGCACCTGTTAATGGATGAATTGGCCGTAGCTCAGTGACAGACTTTTGTTAAGCATATTGTGTGCATCCCTGCCATGTATTTTGTTGTCATGTTTGGGTGCTGTAGCATGTTCATCTCTTTGCATTTAGATGGCTACTTGCTGTAAACCGCAGACCGGTGTCATATTTGAATCGCTTGCCATTTCCAAACCGTAACTCCGATTCTGGCGTTCTTTATATCGTTTTCAAGCGATTTCATCTCATATTTCCAGTGGCACACTCTGATTCCCATGTTGAGGCCAGTTTCATGCCTTTACTGTCATATCTTTCTTTTTGCATCCCGCATCGCATCCCGCATAGCATATCATCATTGCATCATATTGTTTGACCCTTGCACGTGGTTGATTGTATCCTTGTTGCTTGTTTGTCTTGTTTGGGTAGAGCCGGGAGATGAGTTCGCTAACGAGGAGCCCGTTGAGTTTGCTTTCGAGGATCCAGTCAACTCTGACAACTGTGCAGGCAAGATGATCATACCCTCGAAATCACTACTATCTTTGCTATGCTAGTTTGCTCGCTCTTTTGCTATGCCAATGCTACGATGCCTACCATTTTCTTTCAAGCCTCCCAAATTGCCATGTCAAACCTCTAACCCACCATTGTCCTAGCAAACCATTGAATGGCTATGGTACCGCTTTGCTCAGCCCCTCTTATAGCGTTGCTAGTTGCAGGTGAAGATTGAAGGCCGTTCCTTGTTGGAACCTTTATTTACTTGTTGGGATATCATTGTATTATCTTGCTATCTTAATGCATCTATATACTTGGTAAAGGGTGGAATTCTCGGCCTCTCGCCTAGTGTTTTGTTCCACTCTTGCCGCCCTAGTTTCCGTCATATCGGTGTTATGTTCCCGGATTTTGCGTTCCTTATGCGGTTGGGTTATAATGGGAACCCCTTGATAGTTTGCCTTGATTAAAGCTTTTCCAGCAATGCCCAACATTGGTTTTACCATTTGCCACCTAGCCTTTTCTTTCCCTTGGGTTCTGCAGACTCAAGGGTCATCTTATTTTAGCCCCCCCGGGCCAGTGCTCCTCTGAGTGTTGGTCCAACTGAGCGATGTCCGAGGCTACCAGAGGCAACTCTAGGCTGGCCTAACCGACGTCTTGCTCATCTGAGTGTGCCCTGAGAACGAGATATGTGCAGCTCCTATCAGGATTTGTCGGCACATTCGGGCGGTGTTGCTGGTCTTGTTTTAACCTGTCGAAGTGTCTTGAAGAACCGAGATACCGAGTCTGATCGGAACGTCTTGGGAGGAGGTCTATTCCTTCGTTGACCGTGAGAGCTTGTCATGGGCTAAGTTGGGACTTCCCTGCAGGGTTTTGAACTTTCGAAAGCCGTGCCCGCGGTTATGGGCAGATGGGAATTTGTTAATGTCCGGTTGTAGATAACTTGAACCTTAATTAATTAAAATGAATCAACCGAGTGTGTTACCGTGATGGCCTCTTCTCGGCGGAGTCCGAGAAGTGGACACGGTGTTGGAGTAATGTTTGCGCAGGTTGTTCTCTAGTTTCTCACTCGCGCTTTGCCTCCTCTTCTCGCTCTCTTTTGCGAATAAGTTAGCCACCATATTTGCTAGTCGCTTGCTGCAGCTCCACTCATATTTTACCTTGCCTTACCTATAAGCTTAAATAGTCTTGATCGCGAGGGTGCGAGATTGCTGAGTCCCTGTGGCTCACAGATTACTATTACACCAGATGTAGGGCCTGATGATTCCGCTCCAGGAGACGCGTTTGAGCTCAAGTGGGAGTTCGACGAAGACTCTCAACGTTACTATGTTTCCTTTCCCGATGATCAGTAGTGGTGCCCAGTTGGGGGTGATTGGGACCGTGTCGCATGTTGGGTTCTCTTTTATTTTGGCGCCGTAGTCGGGCCATGAGTGTTTGGATGATGTAATGTTATTTATGTACTTGATTGACGTGGCGAGTGTAAGCCAACTATGTTATCTCCCCTTTATTATTTATATTACATGGGATGTTGTGAAGATTTCCTAACTTGCGACACATGCCTTCAATGCGATTATGCCTCTAAGTCGTGCCTCGACACGTGGGAGATATAGTCGCATCGAGGGTGTTACAAGTTGGTATCAGAGCCTTCCCCGACCTTAGGAGCCCCATTGCTTGATCGTTTTTAGCGGCCGAGTTGTGTCGAGAAAAATGTTTTGAGTCTTTTAGGAATTATATATCGGAGAGTTTAGGAATTCTTTTTTACTTCCCAGTCTCCTCATCGCTTTGGTAAGGCATCCTGACGTAGAGTTTTGACTCTTCTCTTCTCAAATTTCACTAAAAAAAATTTAGGATCACGCGGGTATCTTGAAATCGTTCCGATGGTTTTATGATGAGAACATTGTCTTGGTGCCTCCTGTTAGAGGTTTAGTGAAAGTGTCCCGGGGAGTTGAGCTCTTAGGTGTTGTCATCATAATTTTATCGTTGCAGTTCTGGAATACCTGAGTTTAGTACGCCGACATCGAAAATCTGTTTTATGCAGTTCGTTGGTGAGATAACCTCGACGCCACCCAGTACTGGGCCGGGAGTTCGGGAGTATCGCCATAACTTGTATAACGGATGCTTTTCGAAGGTTGAGGTAGATGGTTTCCGAAGGTTTCTTGGTTATGAGTTGAAGGATGGATACAGCTGGATGTAGGATTTGCTAGTTTGGGTGAGATATTATGCTTCCCCTGTATCCCCAACACCTAATTGCATAACCGGAAAGGTTCGGGAGTTTCATAGGTGGGAATTCTTGTAGCTCTAGTTCTTCTTCCACGGATATTGGTTTGATATTGGGATTTCTTACCGATTATTCATTCTTGATCCGTACCTTGTTGATTTATTTCTCTACCTTAATTGTACGTGGCTTCTCAATTTATGGATATGTGACCATTTCAAGAGGAATGCATTCGTTCATTTTGTTCGGATGTGAAGACTATATGTTGCAATTTTCATTCCGTTGCATTCAGCTTCAATAATTGTCTATCAATGTGCTAATGGTGGTCAACCTCTTCAGGATGGCTCCTCCAACGCGCACGACTCCGAATCCTGATCCGCCACACCTCCACCTCCTCCGGAGGCATGGCAAGCTGTGATGGCCGCAACCAATGCAAACACATAGTTGATCATGCAAATTCTTCAAGAGCGCAATCAAGGCAACCAAGGGAATCAAGGCAACAATCAGAATCATTTTGCTACACTCAACCAGTTCCTTGCTAACAGGCCAAAGACTTTCAGCAATTGTGTTGAGGCAACCGATGCTGACGATTGGATTGTGGATCTGTGTAAGCATTTCGAGTGCAGTAACGTCAGGCCTGAGGACTTTGTTAAGTTCGCTTCCTTCCAACTCAAAGATCAAGCTGCAGAATGGTTCCATCAGTACAAGGACTCCAGAGGTGGACGTGTTATCACCTGGGATGAATTCCGTCAAGATTTCCGAGCTCATCATATTCCCCAGAGCGTGGTTGAAAGCAAGCGTGAGGAATTCCGCAATTTGAAGCAAGGCTCTTTGTCTGTCTATGACTACAACAAGTTGTTCCAGAAGCTTGCCCGCTTTGCCAAGCAGGACGTGCCTGATGTGAAGAGCATGATATAACAGTTCAGGGGTGGTCTTAGAGAAGAAATTCAGCTAACTCTTGTTCTCTTCGAGCCCTTGAGATACGATGAGTTCTACAACATGGCACTGAAGCAAGAGGCTGCTCAGTTGAGGTGTGATGCTTCCAAGAAGCGATTCAGAGATGTTACTCCTTCTTCCTCTACTCAAGTGGCCAAGCAGCAGAAGTACTGGCTTCCTCCTCCTCCGTTTCGTCAGCCGTATCAGCAGAAGAGCAAAGGTGGCAGTGGTTCTTCCCACCCACCCAACCCTGGCTTTCAGAACAAGACTTCGTCTCAAGCTCCAAGATCGAGTGCTCCGTACCACCGTCCGCTTTTAGAGGTCATGTGCAACAAGTGCCAACAGAAGGGTCACTATGCCAACAAGTGTTTCAACCAGAGGCGTCTTCCTCCTCCTCCTCCTCCTTCTGTGAGGTCGGCAAGTACAGCTGTGGTCAAGCATAACCCCAAGCATGCCAAGGTCAATTTGATGAATGCAGCTCAGGCAGAGGACTCGTCAGATGTCATCATGGGTAACCTTCCTGTTAATGATATACCTGCAAAAGTTCTTTTTGACACTGGTGCATCGCATTCCTTTTTGTCATGTCCTTTTGCATCGAAGCACAATGTTGATACCGAGATCATGCCAAAAGTCATGCAAGTTGTTTCTCCCGGCAAGCTTTTGACTTCTAGTTTGGTTGCTCCCGATATCTCTATCACGTTGGGCGACGACAAGTTTCTCTCTTCTCCGGTGGTTCTTGGTAACTCGGATATTGATCTTATTCTCGGGATGGATTGGCTTTCTAAGCACAAGGCTCATCTTGATTGTGCTGCCAGGCAGATTCAATTGACTCATTCGTCTGAGGATGTAATTGTCTTTGCCGCTCGGGATAATACCATCCGTCTATTTTCTCTCAATGAGAGGGGTGAACTCGATGCTATCTCACAGATTCCAGTCGTTTGTGAATACCAAGACGTCTTTCCAGAAGAGCTTCCAGGAATGCCTCCGCACCGGCCAGTTGAATTCGTTATTGATCTTGAGCCTGGCACGGAACCTGTGTGCAAACGTCCTTACAAGCTCGGACCTGAAGAGTTGAAGGAGCTGAAGAAGCAACTCGATATTCAAGAGAAAATGGGTCTCATCCGGCCTAGTTCTTCTCCGTGGGTTTGTGGTGTTCTTTTTGTGAAGAAGAAGGACGGAACGGACCGACTTTGTGTTGATTACCGTCCAGTGAACAAGAAGACCATCAAGAACAAATATCCACTTCCCAACATCAATGAGGTGTTCGAACAACTCAAAGGTGCCCAAGTATTCTCCAAGCTTGATCTCCGTATGGGTTATCATCAGATTCGAATCCATGAGCAAGATATTCCCAAGACGGCTTTCAGGACAAGCTTTGGTTCTTATGAATACACTGTCATGTCTTTTGGTCTCGTCAACGCTCCTCCGACGTTCTCTCGCATGATGAACTTCATCTTCAACGCCTACACCAATGACTTCGTTTTGGTCTATCTCGACGACATTTTGGTTTTCTCGAAGAACAAGGAAGATCATGCCAAGCACTTGCGTTTGGTACTCGATAAGCTCAGGGAACATCAGTTCTACGCCAAGTTCTCCAAGTGTGAATTTTGGCTCGATGAGGTTCTTTATCTTGGTCATATCATCTCTGCCAAGGGCATTGCCGTGAATCCTGAGAAGGTGTCTGCAATTGTGAACTGGGAACCTCCTCAGAACGTGAAGCAATTCCGTAGCTTCCTCGGTCTCGCAAGCTACTGCCGAAGATTCGTTGAAAACTTTTCTAAGATCGCGAAGCCTCTCTCTAATCTTCTCTAGAAGCACGTCAAGTATGTTTGGTCTCCGGAGTGTGATATTGCTTTCAACACTTTGAAAGAGACATTGATCACTGCTCCAGTTCTGACTCCGCCTGATGAATCCAAGCCGTACGAGGTCTTTTGTGATGCCTCTCTCCAAGGTCTTGGCGCAGTTTTGATGCAAGAGAAGAAAGTTGTTGCTTATACATCTCGCCAGTTGAATCCTAATGAGAAGAACTACCCCACTCATGATCTCGAGTTGGCGGCAGTTGTGCATGCTCTTTTGACTTGGAGACATCTTCTATTGGGAAGAAAAGTGGACATTTTCACTGATCACAAGAGTCTCAAGTACATCTTCACTCAGCCAAATCTCAACCTCAGGCAAACTCGATGGGTCGAAATGATTCAAGAGTATAATCCGAGTATTGAGTATACTCCAGGCAAAGCCAATGTGATTGCTGACGCTTTGAGCAGGAAAGCTTACTGCAACAGTCTGATTCTCAAGCCTTATCAATCCGAGCTTTGTGAAGCTTTCCGCAAACTTAATCTGCAAGTTGTTCCTCAAGGTTTCCTCGCCAACCTTCTAGTCTCTCCTACCTTGGAAGACCAGATTCGCCAAGCTCAGCTTCTTGATGCCATGGTGAAAAAGGTGAAGATTGGGATTGCCAAGAGTCAACCCAAGTACAAGTGCTACCGCCTTGATGACAAGGACACTCTCTTCTTCGAGGATCGTATTGTTGTACCCCAAGGTGACCTCCGTAAAGTGATCATGAACGAGGCTCACAATTCTCTCCTCTCCATCCACCCTGGGAGCACGAAGATGTATCAGGACCTCAAGCAAGCTTATTGGTGGACTCGAATGAAGCGCGAGATTGCTCAATTTGTGAATGAATGTGATGTCTGCAGAAGAGTGAAGGCAGAACACCAAAGGCCAACAGGTCTCCTCCAACCTCTTGCCATTCCAGAATGGAAGTTTGACCACATTAAAATGGACTTCGTGACTGGGTTTCCAAAGTCCAAGCGTGGCAATGATGCTATATTCGTTGTCATCGACAAACTCACCAAAGTGGCTCATTTTCTACCTATCAAAGAGTTGATCACTGCAGCCCAATTGGCGGAACTCTATACCTCTCGTATTGTCTCTCTGCACGGTATTCCTCAAGTGATCTCTTCAGACCATGGCAGCATCTTTACATCCAAGTTTTGGGATTCTTTTCAGAAGGCCATGGGCACCAACATCCGCTTCAGCACAGCTTTCCATCCTCAAACTAGCGGTCAAGTCGAGTGTGTCAACCAGATTCTTGAAGATATGCTCAGGGCTTGTGTGATCTCCTTCGGCATGAAGTGGGAGGATTGTCTTCCTTATGCTGAATTCTCCTACAACAACAGTTTTCAAGCAAGTTCGGGCAAGGCCCCATTCAAAATTCTGTATGGCAGGAAGTGTCGTACCCCTCTCAACTGGTCTGAAACCGGTGAACGTCAGCTTTTGGGTAATGACTTAATCACAGAGGCAGAAGATATGTGCAAAGTCATTCGTGATAACCTCAAAGCAGCCCAATCCCGCCAGAAGAGCTACTATGATAGTAAGCACCGTGATTTAGCTTTCGAGATCGGAGATCATGTTTACCTCTGCGTCTCTCCTATGAAAGGTACTCGTCGCTTTGGTATCAAAGGGAAGCTTGCCCCTAGATACGTGGGACCTTTCAAGATTGTCAGCAAGAGAGGCAACCTCGCCTATCAACTCGAGCTTCCTTCAAACTTTGCAAATGTTCATGACGTGTTCCATGTCTCCCAGCTTCGAAAGTGCTTCAAGACTCCTGACCGCACCGTCAACTTCGAGGACATTGAGCTCCAAGAAGATCTCTCTTATCGTGAGCACCCAGTTGCTATTCTTGAAGAGACTGAACGCAAGACTCGCAACAAGTCAATCAAATTTCTCAAAGTCAAGTGGTCACACCATTCCGACCGTGAAGCTACCTGGGAACGCCAGGATCACCTCCGTTCTGAGTACCCGGCGTTCTTTCAGTCCTAGATCTCGGGACGAGATCCTTTCGTAGTGGTGGAGTGTTGTAACACCCCGGATGTAACTTTCCCAATCTGTACTCCAACTCTTGCCGTTTCCGGCGTTAAGTTATATTTATTTCCTCGGGTTCGGGTTTTTGTCTCTGTGTGTTGTTGTCGTTGTCATGCATCTCATATCATGTCATCATGTGCATTGCATCTGCATACGTGTTCGTCTCATGCATTCGAGCATTTTCCCCGTTGTCCGTTTTGCATTCCGGCGCTTCGTTCTCCTCTGGTGGTCATTTCTAGCTTTCTTTCATGTGTGGGAATTAAACATTTCCAGATTGGACCGAGACTTGCCAAGCGGCCTTGGTTTACTACCGGTAGACCGCCTGTCAAGTTTCGTATCATTTCGACTTCGTTTGATACTCCAACGGTTAACCGAGGGACCGAAAAGGCCTCGTGTGTGTTGCAGCCCAACATCCCTCCAATTTGGCCCAAAACCCACCAAACTCCGCTCCATCATCTAGAGCGTTCAATCATGATCGCGTGGCCGAAAACCTCACCTCATTTGGACTCTCCTAGCTCCCTCTATGCCTATATATACACCCCCTCCCGAAAATCCGGATCTCTCCCTCCTCCCTAACCCTAGATCTCAGCACCGCGCGCCGCCGGACAAAGAGCCCACTGACGGACACGTCCGGTCATCCCCGCCGCCGCCACGTGTCGCCTCCCCATTGGCTGCGCCCGCCGTCCCCGCCGCCAGGCCCGGGAGCCCATCTCCGGACCTCCCCGCCGCCGTTCCGGGCCGAGCCGCCTCGCAACCCGCGCCGCCATCTCCTCCATCTCCAGCCGCCGGCGGCGCCCCGCTCCACCGCCGCCTCGCTCGGCCGGGCTCAGCCGCCCGGGGTCGCCGCACCATCGCCGCGCCTCCCCGCGCCGCTCCGCCGCCTCGGCCCCGCCTCGCCCCTCGCCGTCCGGCGACCTCGCCCCGCCGGCTGCTTCCTCTCCGTCGACGTCCGTCCCCGGCTTCCGCGCCGCCGGTGAACAGTGCCGCGATCCAGATCCGGTTCGGGATGTACAGTAAACCCTAGGTCATTTTCGTCTAAGTCCCAGAATTCCAGATCCATATGCACATGTTCGTCAGGCTGTAACTTTGCATCCGTAGCTCCGATTCATGCATATAGCATATGAAAATGTTCATCTCAGAGAGTACATCATTTCATTCCATTGCATCATTTTCATCTGAGTTCATCTTGATGCCCGAAATGCTGTTAGAAGAGGGCTACTTGAGTTAATTGTCAGATCTGCTACTCCGTTTAGCACTTTTTTCATTTTTGCCATGATTAATGTGTGCATGATATGCCCTGATGCTCTACATGTGTTTTGTTAAGGGTTTTGTCATCTTTGCAGAGGTGCAACCCATGTATTTTTGTTATGTGTGTGGTGACTTGTGCAAGCTTGCCAAGTGGTGCACTTGCTAATTCTGTTTTCAGGGACTTAGCAATTTCACTAAGTTCTGGAGTTGTTTATCTCATGATGCCTGATGTTCTTGTTGTTTCCTAGTGATCCGTTCCTCTTTTGAGGATGATCAGTAAGGGAGTTTTGTTAATATTGTAGTGATCTATCCATCCATGTCTTTGTTTGCAATTATGGAGCAACCTAGCTTGAGTCAATCGAGCTCTACTTTTGCTACTTTGTGAATCTGGGCAGATTGTCAACTTGTTTGCAATTTTGCCGGTGATGTTGTAGTTGATTCGTGAATGCTATGCTATTGTTCTTGCCATGTCTAGCTTGTATTTTGTGCCTTCTCGATGGGTGTATGCTTGTCTTGCCATGACTTGCACCGTAGTGAGTGCATCAAGCTCGTAAACATGCCTACTTGAGTTATATTTCAGCATGTGTCAGTTTTTCACTAAGTCTGAAAACTAATTATGTTTTTGCTATGTTCACATGCTTGCAATTGTATTTTCTGATCCCTTTTGGCTCAAGTTCACTAAGGGACTTTTGTTAAGCTCTTTGAGTAGCTCCATGCCATGCTTTACTTTGCCATGTTCAGGTCCTGTAGCATGTAGTTTTGTTGCTCCAAAGAGGGCCACCTGATCTGAAATTCCAGACAAGTGTTAATTTCACTAAGTCTGAGATCTGTTTGTCATATGCATTTTTGCCATGCTTGTTTGCACCTGTTAATGGATGAATTGGCCGTAGCTCAGTGACAGACTTTTGTTAAGCATATTGTGTGCATCCCTGCCATGTATTTTGTTGTCATGTTTGGGTGCTATAGCATGTTCATCTCTTTGCATTTAGATGGCTACTTGCTGTAAACCGCAGACCGGTGTCATATTTGAATCGCTTGCCATTTCCAAACCGTAACTCCGATTCTGGCGTTCTTTATATCGTTTTCAAGCGATTTCATCTCATATTTCCAGTGGCACACTCTGATTCCCATGTTGAGGCCAGTTTCATGCCTGTACTGTCATATCTTTCTTTTTGCATCCCGCATCGCATCCCGCATAGCATATCATCATTGCATCATATTGTTTGACCCTTGCACGTGGTTGATTGTATCCTTGTTGCTTGTTTGTCTTGTTTGGGTAGAGCCGGGAGATGAGTTCGCTAACGAGGAGCCCGTTGAGTTTGCTTTCGAGGATCCAGTCAACTCTGACAACTGTGCAGGCAAGATGATCATACCCTCGAAATCACTACTATCTTTGCTATGCTAGTTTGCTCGCTCTTTTGCTATGCCAATGCTACGATGCCTACCATTTGCTTTCAAGCCTCCCAAATTGCCATGTCAAACCTCTAACCCACCATTGTCCTAGCAAACCGTTGAATGGCTATGGTACCGCTTTGCTCAGCCCCTCTTATAGCGTTGCTAGTTGCAGGTATAGATTGAAGGCCGTTCCTTGTTGGAACCTTTATTTACTTGTTGGGATATCATTATATTATCTTGCTATCTTAATGCATCTATATACTTGGTAAAGGGTGGAAGGCTCGGCCTCTCGCCTAGTGTTTTGTTCCACTCTTGCCGCCCTAGTTTCCATCATATCGGTGTTATGTTCCCGGATTTTGCGTTCCTTACGCGGTTGGGTTATAATGGGAACCCCTTGATAGTTCGCCTTGATTAAATCTTTTCCAGCAATGCCCAACATTGGTTTTACCATTCGCCACCTAGCCTTTTCTTTCCCTTGGGTTCTGCAGACTCAAGGGTCATCTTATTTTAGCCCCCCCGGGCCAGTGCTCCTCTGAGTGTTGGTCCAACTGAGCGATGTCTGGGGATCAACCGAGTGTGTTACCGTGATGGCCTCTTCTCGGCGGAGTCCGAGAAGTGGACACGGTGTTGGAGTAATGTTTGCGCAGGTTGTTCTCTAGTTTCTCGCTCGCGCTTGGCCTCCTCTTCTCGCTCTCTTTTGCGAATAAGTTAGCCACCATATTTGCTAGTCGCTTGCTGCAGCTCCACTCATATTTTACCTTGCCTTACCTATAAGCTTAAATAGTCTTGATTGCGAGGGTGCGAGATTACTGAGTCCCTGTGGCTCACAGATTACTATTACACCAGATGCAGGGCCTGATGATTCCGCTCCAGGAGACGCGTTTGAGCTCAAGTGGGAGTTCGATGAAGACTCTCAACATTACTATGTTTCCTTTCCCGATGATCAGTAGTGGTGCCCAGTTGGGGGTGATTGGGACCGTGTCGCATGTTGGGTTCTCTTTTATTTTGGCGCCGTAGTCGGGCCATGAGTGTTTGGATGATGTAATGTTATTTATGTACTTGATTGACGTGGCGAGTGTAAGCCAACTGTGTTATCTCCCCTTTATTATTTATATTACATGGGATGTTGTGAAGATTTCCTAACTTGCGACACATGCCTTCAATGCGATTATGCCTCTAAGTCGTGCCTCGACACGTGGGAGATATAGTCGCATCGAGGGTGTTACATAAATGCTCACAACGGAAGTTGTCGGGGGAGCCGAATATAACTTGTAGGAGGAGGGAGCCCGTACAACGAGCCCCTGGTCTTGGCGTTACTCCTTTAAAGCTAGTATTGCTATGGTGAATTTGTGTTGGGTCTAACCCCATCCCGCGGATTGTATCCTGATATATTAGGTTTAGGCTACTGCCGCCATCCATCAAGACTCGTGTGAAGTGATATCCGCCAATTACTGGGTCTAATACGAGGGCAGCCCACCCTGCGTGTCGGATACTTGCAGAGTAATCGCGATGGTCGAAAGTGATCGGTTGAGACGCCCAGTGGCAGGACTTCGCGGTGATAGGCACTTGGGTATGTTTCCCCGGGAGTGTCGCGTTGTTTTTTTCCTTGATTACGTGTAGCACGTTTACTGTTTTGACTTCTGGTGGAAATTTCTTTTGTTCCGCCGTGTCTTGCTTGGGAGGCTCGTCCTCGTCTTCACTTGGCGTATCCTCCCCCTTGTGTACGGCGTTGAGCTTGCCGGACTGCTTGAAGACCCAACATTCTCTGTGGGTATGATTAGCAGGTTTACCAGGGGTACTATGGATCTGACATACTTGGTCTAGAATTTTGTTGAGGCTGGATAGTTCATCACTGGTGCCTTTAGGGGGCGGCTTTTGACCTGGCCGAGAGCTTTTGAATCCGACATTTACTGCCGTGCCCTTCGTGCTATCTTCTTTATTTCGACGTTTGTTATTGCTGTTGCGCCGTGATTTCCCGTTTCCATCTCTAACTTCAGATGTACTGGGGTCGCTGGTGCTGCATCTGGCAAGCCAGCTGTCCTCACCCGCGCAAAAGCGGGTCATGAGGTTTGTTAGTGCGGCCATTGTTCTCGGCTTATTTTGGCCGAGGTGTCTGGCGAGCCATTCGTCACGGACGCTATGCTTGAAAGCCGCTAAGGCTTCCGCATCCGGACAGTTGACAATCTGGTTGTTTTTGGTAAGAAACCTGTTCCAAAGCTTTCGGGCTGACTCTCCGGGCTGTTGAGTTATATGACTCAAATCGTCCGCGTCCGGAGGTCGAACATAAGTCCCTTGAAAATTTGCCTGAAAGGCGTCTTCGAGCTCTTCCCAACTTCCAGTGGAGCTTTCGAGGAGGCCTTTGAGCCAGTGACGAGCTGGCCCTTTGAGCTTGAGGGGTAAGTATTTGATGGCGTGGAGATCATCTCCTCGAGCCATATGGATGTGAAGGATGTAGTCCTCAATCCTAACCCCAGGGTCTGTTGTTCCATCGTATGCCTCTATATTTACGGGCTTGAATCCCTCTGGAAATTCATGGTCCAGCACCTCATCGGTGAAACATAGGGGGTGTGCAGCACCCCTGTAGCTAGGTGTACCGCGTTGTTCGGATGTTTGTTGTGTTGCATTGTATGCTGGAGCGCACTTGCGTGGTCCATAGATGGATCTTGTTGCGACGTACTTTGGGTGCGAACCCTCGCCTGGGTCACGTGTTGTATTGTTAGCGGCGTTGTATGCCGCTTTGTGTTGGTAGAGGGGTCGTCTATCCGACCAGGTGGCTGCTTTGATTGGTTGTGGGGGGGTCTGAGGCCTCCTCATTGAATTCGGGTAGCAGCTTCCGCTTTGGGTAGCTCTTAGAGGGGCGATTGTCGCCGTTCCTTGCTGCAGTGTTGAGTATTTTGCTCCATCTGAATTGGAGTGTGTCTTGCACGGCCTTGAGCCTACACTTCTGCTTTTTAAGGCTCCTCGTGGTGGCAACAAGCCTTTTACGGGCGTTCTGCTGCTCCGGGTGCCTGTCCGGCGTTATGTCGTCCGGACCATTATCCTTGGTAGGATTTGTTTGTTCGGTTTGATTAGCCGGATTGCCATTGTCCGGCAGCGGTTCGCCCTGCTCCAGCGCTGGGTCTGTGTGATCGCTATTTCTGTCGAGGCGGGATTTGGGGGCAGCGCTTGCGTCGCCGTTTTGACTGCTTTTTGAGGGAACAAGCCTTCGGTGCGTCCTTCCGCTCCTCGTCGTCATCTTTTGGTGTGTCCACCATGTATATGTCAAATGACGAGGTGGCGTTCCAGGGCTCAGTAGGCACTGGTTCTTCATCGTCTCCTTCATCGGCGTCCATACCGTCGTTGTCGTCGGAGTCAAGGTCGAGCATGTCGGTTAAACCGTCGACAGTGGCTACAAAGTGGGTGGTGGGTGGGTTTTGAATTTCTGCATCGTCCGAACCCCAACCTTGCTGACCATAGTCCGGCCAGGGTTCTCCTGATAAAGAGAGAGAGACTTCAGTGACTTCAGGATATCGCCGAAAGGCGAGTGCTGAAAGATGTCCGCGACCATGAACTCCATGATCGGCGCCCTATCAGATTCGATCGGCAGGGGCGCGGAGGGTTCGGAGTTCGGAGAGGAATCCGGCTCCTTGGAGTCACGAGTCTCGCAGAGTATGGGGCTGGTGTTCGGCTCAACCGCCGTTGGGATCGCAGCCCCCGAGGTGGCGTCCAACCGCCCATCCTCTATCGGCGCAGTTGGCTCCGAACTAAGGGTCGGAGCTGATGCGGGTGTGGCTTCCAGGGCACTGTTCGGCGGTAGAGCTATATCATGCTCGTCGTGACAGTGCGGCGCGCTCGGCATTGGCTCGAATCCGTCGAAGATCAAGTCCCCACGGATGTCAGCTATGTAGTTTAAACTTCCAAATCTGACTTGACGGCCAGGGGCGTAGCTTTCGATCTGCTCCAGACGGCCAAGCGAATTGGCCCGCAGTGCGAAGCCGCCAAAGACGAAGATTTGTCCGGGGAGGAAGGTCTCACCCTGGACTGCATCGCTATTGATGATCGTAGGAGCCATCGAGCCTGACGGCGACGACACAGAGGAACTCTCAATGAAAGCACCAATGTCGGTGTCAAAACCGGCGGATCTCGGGTAGGGGGTCCCGAACTGTGCATCTAGGCTGGATGGTAACAGGAGGCAAGGGACACGAAGTTTTACCCAGGTTCGGGCCCTCTCGATGGAGGTAAAACTCGACGTCCTGCTTAATTAATATTGATGATATGGGTAGTACAAGAGTAGATCTACCACGAGATCAGAGAGGCTAAACCCTAGAAGCTAGCCTATGGTATGATTGTTGTTGTCTATGTTGTCCTACGGATTAAAACTCTCCGGTTTATATAGACACCGGAGAGGGTTAGGGTTACACAAAGTCGGTTAAAATGGTAGGAGATCTGAATATCCGTATCGCCAAGCTTGCCTTCCACACCAAGGAAAGTCCCTTCCGGACACGGGACGAAGTCTTCAATCTCGTATATTCATAGTCCAGGAATCCGGCTGAAGGTATAGTCCGGCCATCCGAACACCCCCTAATCCAAGACTCCCTCATCCCCCTCCCCACCTGTGCCCATGGTATTTTTAATGCGTACTTATGTACGCGTGGCACAGATTTCGCCGCTTGGCTGGGACCGGGGTGGGGGCCGAATTGCTATGCGAGTTCGGAACGTGCCAGGCGGTCCAGTTGCCGATTACTCCGGGCGCGCTTGAAGGTGTCCGGGTTCTTAATCACCGAACTAGTGGATTGCCTTAAGAGGCTGCTTTGTGCTTCTGCTGCAAGGGCCGCAGTGTGCTCCTCCGTGCAGAGAGAGCGCTCTGTGTTTCCATTGACTGTGATGACCCCCCGAGGTCCTGGCATCTTGAGCTTGAGATATGCATAATGCGGTACCGCATTGAATCTTGCAAATGTGGTTCGCCCAAGCAGTGCATGGTAGCCACTGCCGAACAGGACTATGTCGAAGATTAACTCTTTGCTTCGGAAGTTATCCGGAGATCCGAAGACCACTTCCAGTGTTACTGAGCTTGTGCAATGGGCCTCTACACCTGGTATGACGCCTTTAAATGTCGTTTTCGTGGGTTTGATCCTTGAGGGGTCTATACCCATTTTGTGCACTGTGTCCTGATAAAGTAGGTTTAGGCTGCTGCCGCCGTCCATTAGGACTCGAGTGAGGTGAAATCCGTCAATGATTGGGTCTAGGACCAGTGCGGTGAATCCTCCATGAGGGATACTAGTTGGGTGGTCCTTGCAATCAAAGGTGATCGGACAGGAGGACCATGGGTTGAACTTTGGGGGACTGGCTCCAACGCATATATGTCCCTGAGCGCATGCTTCCGCTCCCTCTTGGGGATGTGGGTTGCGTATATCATGTTCACCGTCCGCACTTGTGGGGGGAACCTCTTCTGTCCTCCGGTGTTCGTCTGCCGGGGCTCCTCCTCGTCATCGCTATGTGACCCCTTATCTTTGTTCTCGGTATTTAACTTGTTGGCCTGCTTGAACACCCAACAATCCTGTTGGTGTGGTTGGCTGGCTTGTCGGGGGTGCCGTGTATTTGGCACGAGCGATCGAGTATACGGTCCAAACTGGACGGGCCCGGAGTGCTTCTTTTGAATGGCTTTTTCCGCTGACCGGGTTTAGAGCCTTTGAATCCGGCATTGACTGTCGTATCCTCGGTATTGTCGCTATTAATGCGGCACTTATGTTTGTTGCGACGTGACCTGCCATTGCCGTCCTTGGTATCCGAAGTACCATGGTTTTTGATATGTTATTACTGCGAGCCAGCCAGCTGTCTTCTCCTGCGCAAAAGTGGGTCATGAGTGTCGTGAGGGCTGCCATAGATTTCAGCTTTTCCTGACTAAGGTGCCGGGCTAGCCACTCGCCGCGGATGTTGTTCTTGAAAGTTGCTAGGGCCTCTGCATCCGGACAGTCGACAATTTGATTTTTCTTTATTAGGAACCATGTCTAGAATTGCCTGGCCGATTCTTCTGGCTGCTGGATTATGTGGCTCAAGTCATCGCCATCTGGTGGTCGCACATAAGTGCCCTGAAAGTTGTCAAGGAATGCGGCTTCCAGATCTTCCCAACAGCCAATGGACTCTGCTGGCAAGCTTTTGAGCCAATGCCGAGCTGGTCCTTTGAGCTTTAGTGGGAGGTATTTGATGGCGTGCAGGTCATCACCGCGGGCCATGTGGATGTGCATGAGGAAATCCTCGATCCATACCACAGGATCTGTTGTGCCGTCGTATGATTCAATATTTATGGGTTTGAAACCTTCTGGGAATTGATGATCCATTACTTCGTCTATGAAGCATAGGGGGTGTGCGGCGCCTCTGTACTGGGCTATGTCGCGACGCAGCTCAAATGAGTCTTGCCCGCTGTGTTTGGCCCGGCCGGACTTACTTTTACTGTATCCGGCATGACGATTATCGTCGCGCATAGTGGCGCACCCTCGTGATCCGTAGATCGATCTTGCATGTTTTGCTTTGTCCTCCAATACGTCTCGCAGGTCTGGCGTATTTCCCCATGCCTTTTGATTTGAATGGCATCGGGGTGTGGGCTGAGCTTTTGGCTGGAATGCCTCTCTGTCGCGGCCACGAGGTGGCCGATCAGCCGCGTCATACGCCGGGGATATAGGTTTCGGTGCTTCCTCCTCCAGTCGGGGTAGAAACCTGCACTTTGGGTAACTCTTGGAGGGGCGTTCGAGTTGATATTCCTCGGCCACCAGGACTTCAGTCCATCTGTCAGCTAGCAAATCTTGATCAACTTGAAGCTGTTGCTGCTTTTTCTTGAGGCTATTTGCTGTGGCTATAAGCCGACGCTTGAAGCGCTCTTGTTCAACGGGATCCTCTGGCATGATGAATTCGTCATTGTCGAGGCTTCCCTCGTCTTCGGAGGGAGGCATGTAATTATCATCCTCCTCCTCTCCATCTGCCGCTCTCTCAGGAGGGCTGGCTCCTTCATCCTCCTGCTCTAAATCTTTGCTGGAGGGGATTGTTGTTGTCTTCGGCACTGTCCGGAGTGCTATTATCTCTGGTGCCGGTGTCACCACTTTTGCCTTGGCGGGACTTAGAGCGGCGCCGCTGATGCCGGTGCTTGGGTTGCTTTTTGGAGGGGTCATCCTCCATTGTCTCGTCGCCATTGCCTTCTTTGGGTGTATCCACCATGTATATATCGTATAATGAGGTGGCTGTCCAGTGCCCTGTGGGCAGTGGTTCCTCTCCATCTCCCGCATTGTCGTCCATACCATCGATGTCTTCGGAGTCGAAGTCGAGCATGTCGGTTAAGTCATCGATAGTGGCTATTAAGTGGGTGGTGGGTGGGCGGCGAATTTCTTCGTCATCCGCATCCCAATCCTGTCGGACGTAGTTCGTCCAGGACTCTCCTGACAAGGAGAGAGACCTTAATGAGTCTAGTATGTCGCCAAAAGGCGAGTGCTAAAAAATATCCGCGGAGGTAAACTCCACGATCGGCGCCCAATCGGATTCGACAGGAACGGGCGCAGGCGGTTCGGAGTTCGTGGCCGGAGAAGGATCTGGCAGTTTGGCAACATGGCTCTCGTGAAGGGTAAGGTCGATATTCGGCTCGATCGCCGCTGAGGATACGGCCTCCGTGACGGGGTCTATCCACCCGTCCATGGATGGCACAAGTGGCTCGGAATTGAGGCTCGGAGCATTTGCCGGTGCGATTTCCTGAATACAGTCCAATGGTAGAGCTAAATCGTACTCATCGTGACCGCGTGGCGCAGAAGGTAGGGGCTCGAATCCGTCGAAGATCAAGTCTTCGTGGATATCGGCCGTGTAGTTTAAGCTTCCAAACCTGACCTGGTGGCCAGGGGCGTAACTTTCGATCTGCTCCAGATGGCCAAGCGAGCCGCCGAACACAAAGATCTGTTTGGGGAGAAAAGTCTCACCCTGGACTACATCGCTATCGATGATAGTAGGAGCCATCAAGCCTAACGGCGACGACACAGAGGAACTCTCAATGGAAGCACCAATGTCGGTGTCAAAACCGGCAGATCTCGGGTAGGGGTTCCCGAACTGTGCGTCTAAGGCAGATGGTAACAAGAGGCAGGGAACATGATGTTTTACCCTGGTTCAGGCCCTCTTGATGGAGGTAAAACCCTACGTCCTGCTTGATTTATTCTTGATGATATGAGTATTACAAGAGTTGATCTACCACGAGATCGGAGAGGCTAAACCTTAGAAGCTAGCCTATGGTATGATTGTCTGTTGTCCAATGGACTAAAACCCTCCGGTTTATATAGACACCGGAGGGGGCTAGGGTTACACAAGGTCGGTTACAAAGGAGGAGATATACATATCCATATTGCCTAGCTTGCCTTCCACGCCAAGTAGAGTCCCATCCGGACACGAGACGAAGTCTTCAATATTGTTTCTTCATAGTCCAACAGTCCAGCCAAAAGATATAGTCCGGCTATCCGGAGACCCCCTAATCCAGGACTCCCTCAGTTAGGTTTACCTTAATACTTTTGTTGTAGTTGCGAATGCTTGCAATAGAGGTTAATCATAAGTGGGATGCTTTTCCAAGTAAGGACAGTACCCAAGCACCGGTCCACCCACATACCAAATTATCAAAGTACCGAACGCGAATCATATGAACGTGATGAAAACTAGCTTGACGATATTCCCATGTGTCCTCGGGAACAATTTTCTCTATATAAGAGTTTGTCCAGACTTGTCCTTTTCTACAAAAAGAATTGGGCCACCTTGCTGCACTTTATTTACTTTTGTTACTTGTTGCTCGTTACAAATTATCCTATCACAAGACTATCTGTTACCACTTATTTCAGTACTTGCAGAGAATACCTTGCTGGAAACCGCTTATCATTTCCTTCTGCTCCTCTTTGGGTTCGACACTCTTACTTATCGAAAGGACTACAATAGATCCCCTATACTTGTGGGTCATCAAGACTCTTTTCTGGCGTCGTTGCCGAGGAGTGAAGCACCTTTGGTAGGTGGAATTTGGAAAGGAAAATTTATATAGTGTGCTGAAATTTACTATCACTTGTTACTATGGAAAGTAATCCTCTGAGGGGCTTGTTCGGGGTATCTTCACCCCGACCAGTAGAGCAAAGAGTTTCTCCTCAACCTACTGAAAATGAAAATGTATGCTTTGAAATTCCTTCGGGTATGATAGGAAAACTTCTAGCTAATCATTTTGCAGGTGTCAGGACCCCGATTCCAAGTCTCATCGATCTAGCCGGTAACACCTCATATCACACTGCGGCCTCACGCACGGTATCCCCACGGGTGTCGCCTTACCATGGCCCGGGACCGTTTGCGCCTTTTGGCTCACGTATATGATAGTGTCGCTAGCATCCATATGACAGAGAACCCGGGACGACATGGCTAGTCGTGAACCCAAAGCGGCACAGTCCTATGGAGACAGGCATACGTGAATCACATCAAGCATGTCGGTCATCAGCGAGTGAATCCTGGCTGTAGCACTGCGCTAACAGGACTCCGGGGAACCCGGGCTGTAGCAAGCTAGGCAGGACTCCGGATGTCACCGCGTGACATTTCCCCGAAGGGACAGACATAGGAACAAAGTGAAACACATGCCGGCCAGTCAAGTGTCCTGAGTAGTAGTGGTGGGCTAGCAGGACTCCGGTCAACCGGGCTGTAGCGGACTACTATGGCTCGAGGAACACTAGACTACATTTCCCCATAAGAAAGGCTGCCAAGGATAAACAACTAGATTGTCGGATCCCACTCATACTAAGCATTTCAATCATACACACAATATGCCCGATATGAGTACATACAACATGGCATCACAACAAAACTCTACAACTCAAGTACTTTATTTAAAGGCTCCAGAGAGCCATACATAACATGTTCATACAGGTAGGGGTCACATGACCCGACACTCAAGTCATACAAGCACATGCGGAAGCAAATAGTCTGAGTACAGACACTAGAAAGAAAGAAGGCTTCTTGAAGCCTGTCTATCTACATAGGGCCCTCCATGGCCAGGATCACCACCTGGGTGGCTAGTCACTCGTCGACATCAAGGTCTACGTAGAACCCATCGGAGGGGGTGGTGTTGTCGTATGAAAACAGTAATTAAGCAAACATGAGTACAAAGGTACTCAGCAAGTCTTACATCAGAACCTACTATACATGCTCGTTCTCAAGAAGGTGGTGGAGTTATTGCAGCAAGCCAACTTTGACTCTTGGCTAAGCTATCCTACGAGACTCCACTAGTAAAATAGTTTTCGCACACGAGTCCACTACTCACCAACACAATACTCCACCGGGGATCCTCCCTCGTCATCCTATGAGAGGGCGATCCTCGGTACTCACACTTATCTTGAGTCTTTTAGTAGTATCCATTAACTTGTCTACGAACTGTATAGGCAACCAAGTAGTCCTTTACCGTGGACGCGGCTATTCGAATAGTTTTATACCCTGCAGGGGTGTACTTATTCATACACGCTTTCACCACTTACCACCGTTTACACGACATGTACTCGGCAACCTTCAGGCGGAAGCCCAACGAGGGTGTCGGCCACGGCCTACCTAAACACTCAAGCCTCTAGTCCAGGTTTATCGCCTATCCAGGTTCCATCCGCAGGGAGTCCGGCCGAGGTTTCCACATACGGCCCCGAACGATGTGAACAGGGTTCCCAAGACACCAAACGGGTAACTCGGTACACCGTGCCACGGTGTATCTACCGCAACATAGCCCACCCCTAGGGTCAGCGCTACGCACGGCCGCCAACACATAACCTACAAACACCAGAAACTATTTGCAACTCCTGGAAAGAGTACTAGGTGATTAAGAAGCCGAGAGGGTCCATTGGTTTCGGGCCCAATGTATGGTAGTAACTGAATCTTAAATCACACATACAGATCTCAGTTCTTAGGGACGACCTCAATGAAACAACCGACCATGTACTCCTACATGGCCTCTCATCGATACCTTTACCAAATCATGTTCAACACATCCCTCACATTACCGACATAATCATTTCACTCCAGCCCATCACCCAGATGAACCAGACCTGACACGAATCTAAGCATAGTAGGCACAGCAAGGTAGGAAACACATACATGGCTCAATCAACTCCTACACATGCTAGTGGGTTTCATCTAGTTACTGTGGCAATGACAGGTCATGCATAGGATAAGGGTTCAACTACCGTAGCACAGCGGTTTGAATCGCGTTGTCTTAATGCAGTAAACAAGAGCAGAAGCGAGAACATGGGTTTGTATTGGAATGATCAATGGGTTGCTTGCCTGATGTAGTGGTAGTAGGGTACTGCCCTTCAAACGGATACTCGAGGTTATCCTCGGAGGCAGAACCTACCATGAAAGACACACCGAAACATAATCAACACAAGGCAATATGCAACAATATGATGCATGCTATGACATGGCAAAATGAATATGTCTTGGCCTAATGCAAGCTAAAACAGAAAGGAATGAACTCATCTGAATCAAAGATTCAAATGTTAGTTCATTTAACATAGCCATATTAGTGCATTATCTTATTTTTCTTAAACAGCAAGGTTATCTTGTTTTGTCATGCATGAAACCATTATAGATGGATAGATTGATTTTTTCTGATCATTTTTCATATATAAATTGTTTGATTTGGAGCTATGGTTGATTTTCTATGATTTTTAGAAGTTTTGGCTATTTTCTGGAATTTCCTATATAAGAATAAATCCAGAAAAGGATTTACTGCGTCAGCATTGCGTCAGAGTGACGTCAGGGGTCAACGGGCCGGTCCAGGTAAAACCTGACCAGTGAGACCCGCGTGTCAGTAGTTAATTAACTAACTAATTTTTGATTAGTGCTAATCTAAGTTAATTAGCTGGGCGGTCCCATGTGTCAGAGACTCAGGGGAGGTCAACCTGGGCCCACACGGGGTCAAACAGGGTCAAACTCGCCGGTGTTTAGCCGCCGGCGAGGCCAGACGTGGCGGAGCAGCGCGGGTTTTGCACTCCGGCGACCAAAAGGACGGCGGAGACCATCTACGTGATGCGGGGAGTGAGCCGCGTCGAGTGGTGGCAGTGGGTGGAGCTGGGGTGGCCGGAAACGACGGCAGCGAGCACGTCCGCGGCGGCCGGAGTTCGGGCGAGGTCGAACTAGTCGCTAGCAGGCACGGCGAGGGGCGTGCGGGGGTGCTACGGGCTCCTGCGAGTGCGTTGAAGACGATTGCGTGCTCGGTTGCGACCCAATGTGGCTGTGGCCACGACGGCGACGTGCGGTGGCAGCGGCGAGCTTCGGCCACGGTGGTTAGAAAGGCTAGAGGAGGAATTATACGGCGGGGAGCCAGGGGTTTGGTAGAGGAGCTCACGACGGTTGCAGAATGCGTCTTAGCGGGCTCGGGGAAGGTCGGACGACGTCGGGGCGTTGCCGACGATCTCGGTTGCTTGAGGTAGAAGACGACCGCGGTGATGACGTTTGGGGGCATCCGGGGCGGCGTGGCTCGGCGGAGAGGATGAGGGCGACGAGGCGGGGCTTCTGGGCCGGTCAGAGAGGCGAGGGAGAGGCGGTGGCTGCGGTGGTGCTTGTCGGCGGCGACGGCTGCGCTCGGCAGGGGATGGGGAGAGAGCCAGAGGAGGGAGAGGGGCACGGGGAGAGTGGAGAGAATGAGAGGGGAATGAGGGGGAGTGAGTGGCACTCGTAGACGCGTCCGGGCGTCGGCGGAAGCAGGAGGTGGCCGGCGTGTGGCTGCGGGCACCGGCCACGCGCCTCTCGTCCTCCTGGCGAGAGGAGGAGGATGACTGGCGCGAGCCAGTGGACTGGGCCGAGCTGGGCCAGGCCAGGCGACAGGTAAGTCTCTTTTCTCTCTCCTTTTCTGTTTTTTATTTATTCTATTATTTCTGTAACTTCAGGGCTTTATTAAAAATGCCAGGGAATTTCCAAAAATCATAAAATTAAGCATGGCTACTGCTTAGAATATATCCAACAGCAAACATTTTTGTTTATGATTATTTGAGCATTTAAAATATTTTATAGCATTTAAATGCTCAAATGCAAATACTATAAGAATTAATCCAATGACCTTAAGATGTCCTAGAAAAATGTGCACCATTTTTGTCAAAGGTTTTAACCCAAAACAAAAAGGGTGGGCTTTTTAGAAGGGCGTTTCAGGTTCATTGAAAAAGTTTTTAGTAAACCCTAGTTGTTCCAGGGGGGTGCTGGGGGTTCTGTCATCCCCATTTCAAATTTAAGAGAAATTTAAACATGATGCACATGTTCATCCAACCCTAATGCATGACTAAAAGCAGGGATGTGACAGCAGGAGACGGAACAACGCATCCTGATGAGCACCTAATATATGTGGATGAAGTTTGTGGATTATTTAAGCTTGCAGGTGTACCCAGAGATGTTATTAAGAAGAAGGTCTTCCCTTTATCTTTGAAGGAAGATGCATTGACATGGTATAGGCTATGTGATGATACGGGGTCATGGAACTACAAACGATTGAAATTGGAATTTCATCAGAAGTTTTATCCTATGCATCTTGTTCATCGTGATCGCAATTATATATATAATTTTTGGCCTCGTGAAGGAGAAAGCATCGCTCAAGCTTGGGGGAGGCTTAAATCAATGTTATATTCATGCCCCAATCATGAGCTCTCAAGAGAGATGATTATTCAAAATTTATATGCTCGGCTTTCTGATAACAATCGCACCATGCTCGATACTTCTTGTGCTGGCTCTTTTATGAAGAAGACTATTGAATTCAAATGAGATTTATTGGAAAGAATTAAACGCAACTCTGAAGATTGGGACCTCGACGAAGGTAAGGAGTCAGGTATGACACCTAAGTTTGATTATGTTAAATATTTTATGGATACCGATGTTTTCCGTAAATTTAGCACTAAATATGGACTTGACTCTGAGATAGTAGCTTGTTTTTGTGAATCTTTTGCTACTTATGTTGATCTCCCCAAGGAGAAGTGGTTTAAATATCATCCTCCCATAGAAGTAAAAGTAGCTGCACCTATTAAAGTTGAAGAAAAGACTATCAGTTATAATGATCCTATTGTTCCTACTTCTTATGTTGAGAAACCACCTTTCCCTGTTAGGATAAAGGATCATGCTAAAGCTTCAACTGTGGTTCGTAAAAGCAATATTAGAACATATACACCTCCTGAGCACGTTAAAGTTGAACCTAATATTGCTATTGTTAAAGATCTTTTGGCTGGTAATATTGATGGGCATGTTATTTATTTCTGTGATGAAACTACTAGAATTGCTAAACCTTGTGCTAAAGATAAACCTAGACATGTGGTAGGCATGCCTGTTATTTCTGTTAAAATAGGAGATCATTGTTATCATGGCTTATGTGATATGGGTGCCAGTGCTAGTGCAATACCTATTACCCTATATAGAGAAATTATGCATGATATTGCACCTGTTGAGTTAGAAGATATTGATGTCACAATTAAACTTGCCAATAGAGATACTATTTCACCAATGGGAATTGTTAGATATGTTGAAGTCTTGTGTGGGAAAACTAAATATCCTGCTGATTTTCTTGTTCTTGGTTCCCCACAAGATAGCTTTTGTCCCATTATATTTGGTAGACCCTTCTTAAACACTGTTAATGCTAAGATAGATTGCAAAAAGGATGTTGTTACTATAGGTTTAGACAACACCGCGAAGAAGAATTACCTAGTAAGGATGAAATTATTGGTCTTGCTTCTATTGCCGTACCTCCTAGTGATCCTTTAGAACAATATTTGCTAGACCATGAAAATGATATGTTTATGAATGAAGGAAGGGAAATAGATGAAGTATTCTTTAAACAGGAATCTATTCTGAAACACAATTTGCCTGTTGAAATCCTAGGGGATCCTCCTCCACCCAAGGGTGATCCCGTGTTTGAGCTTAAACCGTTGGCTGATACTCTTAAATATGTTTATCTTGATGAGAAAAAGATATATCCTGTTATTATTAGTGCTAACCTTTCAGAGCATGAGGAAGAGAGATTATTGAAAACTATGAAGAAGCACCGTGCATTAGTCCCACTCTATGTCAACATAAAATAAATTTGGAAGAAGATGCTAAACCAGTTCGTGATCATCAACGACGGCTGAATCCTAAAATGAAAGAAGTGGTAAGGAAGGAAATACTAAAGCTCCTGTTGCTGATAGTCAGTGGGTAAGTCCTGTCCATTGTGTCCCTAAGAAGGGAGGTATTACTGTCATTCCTAATGATAAAGATGAATTGATTCCTCAAAGAATTATTACAGGTTATAGGATGGTAATTGATTTCCGCAAATTAAATAAGGCCACTAAAAAGGATCATTACCCCTTACCTTTTATCGATCAAATGCTAGAAAGATTATCCAAACATACACATTTGTGCTTTCAAGATGGTTATTCTGGTTTCTCTCAAATACCTGTGTCAGCCAAGGATCAACCAAAGACTACTTTTACTTGCCCTTTTGGTACTTTTTCTTATAGACGTATGCCTTTTGGTTTATGTAATGCACCTGCTACCTTTCAAAGATGCATGATGGCTATATTCTCTGACTTTTGTGAAAAGATTTGTGAGGTTTTCATGGACGATTTCTCCGTCTATGGATCTTCTTTTGATGATTGCTTGAGCAACCTTGATCGAGTTTTGCAGAGATGTGAAGAAACTAATCTTGTCTTGAATTGGGAAACGTGCCACTTTATGGTTAATGAAGGTATTGTATTGGGGCATAAAGTTTCTGAAAGAGGTACTAAAGTTGATAAAGCCAAGGTTGATGCTATTGAAAAGATGCCATGCCCCAAGGACGTCAAAGGTATAAGAAGTTTCCTTGGTCACGCTGGATTTTATAGGAGGTTCATTAAGGACTTCTCAAAAATTTCTCGGCCTCTGACTAATTTATTACAAAAAGATAGACCATTTGTCTTTGATGATGATTGTGTAGAAGCATTTGAAATACTTAAGAAAGCATTGATCTCTACACCTATTGTTCAGCCACCTGATTGGAATTTACCCTTTGAAATTATGTGTGATGCTAGTGATTATGCTGTAGGTGATGTTCTAGGGCAAAGAGTTGATAAGAAATTAAACGCAATGCAATATGCTAGTAAAACCCTAGACAATGCTCAAAGAAATTATGCTACAACTGAAAAAGAATTCTTAGCAGCTGTATTTGCTTGTGATAAGTTCAGACCTTATATTGTTGATTCTAAAGTGACTATTCACACTGATCATGCTGCTATTAAATATCTTATGGAAAAGAAGGATGCTAAACCTAGACTTATTAGATGGGTTCTCTTGCTACAAGAATTTGACTTACATATTGTTGATAGAAAGGGAGTTGAGAACCCCGTTGCAGACAACTTGTCTAGGTTAGAAAATGTGCTTGATGACCCACTACCTATTGATGATAGCTTTCCTGATGAGCAATTAAATGTCATAAATGCTTCTCATACTGCTCCACGGTATGCTGATTATGCTAATTACATTGTTGCCAAATTCATACCACCTAGTTTCACATACCAGCAAAAGAAAAAGTTCTTCTATGATTTGAGACATTACTTTTGGGATGAACCACATCTTTATAAAGAAGGAGTAGCTGGTGTTATTAGATGTTGTGTACCTAAGCATGAACAGGAACAGATCCTAGACAAGTGTCACTCCGAAGCTGATGGAGGACACCATGCTGGAGATAGAACTGCACATAAGGTATTGCAATCTGGTTTTATTGGCCTACTCTCTTCAAGGATGGAGGACACCATGCCCGTAAGTTTGTCTTATCTTGTGATGAATGTCAAAGAATTGGTAATATTAGTAGACGTCAAGAAATGCCTATGAACTATTCACTCGTTATTGAACCATTTGATGTTTGGGGCTTTGACTATATGGGACCTTTTCCTGCCTCTAATGGTTATACACATATTTTAGTTGCTGTTGATTACGTTACTAAGTGGGTAGAAGCTATTCCAACTAGTAGCGCTGATCATAACACTTCTATTAAAATGCTTAAAGAAGTTATTTTTCCAAGATTTGGAGTCCCTAGATATTTTATTAGTGATGGTGGTTCACATTTTATTCATGGTGCTTTCCGTAAAATGCTTGCTAAGTATGATGTTAATCATAGAATTGTATCCCCTTATCACCCTCAGTCTAGTGGTCAAGTAGAATTGAGTAATAGAGAGCTCAAATTAATTTTGCAAAAGACTATCAATAGGTCTGGAAAGAATTGGTCCAAGAAACATGATGATGCATTATGGGCCTATAGAACTGCATATAAAAATCCTATGGGTATGTCTCCGTATAAAATGGTTTATGGAAAAGCATGTCACTTACCTCTCGAACTAGAACACAAAGCATATTGGGCTATTAAAGAGCCCAATTATGATTTTAAACTTGCCGGTGAGAAGATGTTATTTGATATTAGCTCACTCGATGAATGGAGAACCCAAGCCTACGAAAATGCCAAGTTGTTCAAAGAAAAGGTTAAAAGATGGCATGATAAAAGGATACAAAAGCGTGAGTTTAATGTAGGTGATTATGTATTTCTATACAACTCCCGTTTAAGATTTTTTGCAGGAAAACTTCTCTCTAAATGGGAAGGTCCTTACGTTACGAGGAGGTCTATCGTTCCGGTGCCGTAAAAATCAACAACTTCGAAGGCACAAATCTAAAGGTGGTGAACGGTCAAAGAATCAAACATTATATCTCAGGTAACCCCATAAATGTTGAAACCAATGTTATTGAAACCATAACCTCGGAGGAATACATAAGGGACACTTTCCGGAACATTTCAGACTCCGAAAAGGAATAGGTATGTGGTACGGTAAGTAAACCGACTCCAAAACAGTTTTAAAGGCAATATTTCTCCGTTTTGGAATATTTAGAAAATTAGAAAAATAAGAAGCAGTTCGAGAAGGACACGAGGCCTCCACGAGGGTGGAGGGCGCGCCCTACCCTACTGGGCACGCGCCCCTACCTCGTGGGCACCTCGTGCGCTTTCCGGACTCTGTTTTCTTACACGACACGTAATTTGATCGGTAAAAATTCATTATATAATCTCCCGGAGGTTTTGACTCCCGTATCACGCAAAAATCTCCTGTCTTTGTTTCGAGCTATTTTTTTGACAGATCCAGGACGTCATGTCGTCTTCAAGTGCCCCCAAGGATCAGTTCTTCGAGAAGGTCATCAACCCCTACCTCATGGATGTGCTGGAACACCCTCAAACCATTGAGATGTGTGAGGGGTTGTTGCACATCCGCGATGTTGAGGGACCAAGGAAGACCGGAAGCATGGAGGCAAGGCTCGAGGCATTGGAGCAAGAAGTTTTCAAGTGTCAGGAGATGGTGGAGCGTGGACTCGATTCCAATCACATTATGATCATGGATTTCACCAACAACCACAAGTTGGACGTCAAGGACATTGGGGAGGCCATCTTCAAGCTTCATGAGAAAATCGAGCACCTCCAAGCCCAGATCTATGACCTACAAAATGAAAATTGTGAGTATGAATATATATTCAAGAGGATGAGTTTGGCTGCAGATTTGAGGTTTCAGGAGACTCGATCATCCTTCTATGATGGTGAGCCTATGCCTTGGAAGAAGGACGACAAGCCTACGCCATCAACAAAACCATCACCTTCTCCACCAACAAAGAAGAATTGAGCATCGGGTATGGGCACTCCCCTTGGCAACTGCCAAGCTTGGGGGAGTGCCCCGGTATCGTATCACCATCACTTTTATCTTTACTGTTTTTCTTAGTTCAATCCTTTTGGTAATATCTTGATCTAGTAGAATAAAGTTTATGGCATGATCTAGTTTTGAGTTTTGCTTTATGATCCCTCTATGTAATTGAGTCCGTGAGCTATATATATAATAAAGATTAGTGTTGAGTCAAGGGCTTGATTATTTTGCCATGATCCAAAGTGAATAAAATAAAATAGAAATAAAAAAAAGGAAACAAAGCGATCATATGGATCTTATGGAGAGTAATGAGCTCACATAGAAAAAGTATGATGAATAAAAGTTGTTGAGAGTTGACAAACATAGTTTTGGTCATTGTTGCAATTAATAGGAAGTAATAAAGAAAGAGAGGTCTTCACATATAAATATACTATCTTGGACATCCTTTATGATTGTGAGCACTCATTACAATATGACATGCTAAAGAGTTGACGTTGGACAAGGAAGACAACGTAATGGGTTATGTTTTCTTACATCTGAGATAAATTATATTGTCATGGATCATCCAACATGGTTGAGCTTGCCTTTCCCCCTCATGCTAGCCAAATTCATCGCACCAAGTAGAGATACTACTTGTGCTTCCAAATACCCTTAAACCAGTTTTGCCATGAGAGTCCATCATACCTACCTATGGATTGAGTAAGATCCTCCAAGTAAGTTGTCATCGGTGCAAGCAATAAAAATTGCTCTCTAAATATGTATGACTTATTAGTGTGGGAGAAAATAAGCTTTATACTATCGTGTGATATGGAAGAAATAAAAGCGACATACTGCATAATAAAGGTCCATATCACAAGTGGCAATATAGAGTGACGTTCTTTCGCATTAAGATTTTGTGCATCCAACCATAAAAGCGCATGACAACCTCTTCTTCCCTCTGCGAAGGGCCTATCTTTTACTTTTATCTCATACCTTGCATAAGAGTCATGGTGATCTTCACCCTTCCTTTTTACATTTTATCCTTTGGCAAGCACAGTATGTTGGAAAGATCCTGGTATATATGGCTAATTGGATGTGAGTTTTCATGAACTATTATTATTGACATTACCCTTGAGGTAAAACGTTGGGAGGCAAAACTATAAGCCCCTATCTTTCTCTGTGTCCGATTAAAACTCCATACCCATAAGTATTGCGTGAGCGTCAGCAATTGTGAAAGACTATATGATAGTTGAGTATGGGGACTTGCTGAAAAGCTCTTATATATTGACTCTTTCCTATGTTATGATAAATTGCAATTGCTCCAATGACTGAGATTATAGTTTGTTACTTTTCAATGAAGTTTACGATTCATACTTGAAATTGTGATTGAATTATTACTCTAGCATAAGAAATCATATGACAAGAATTATGTAAGTTGTTGTTCTAAGAATGATCATGATGCCCTCATGTCCGTATTTTACTTTTATCGACACCTCTATCTCCAAACATGTGGACATATTTTTCGATTTCGGCTTTCGCTTGAGGACAAGCGAGGTCTAAGCTTGGGGGAGTTGATACGTCCATTTTGCATCATGCTTTTATATCGATATTTATTGCATTATGGGCTGTTATTACACATTATGTCACAATACTTATGCCTATTCTCTCTTATTTCACAAGGTTTACATAAAGATGGAGAATGACAGCAGCTGGGATTCTGGGCTGGAAAAGGAGCAAATATTAGAGACCTATTCTGCACAGCTCCAAAAGTCCTAAAACTTCACGGAAGACGTTTTTAGAATATATAAAAAAATACTGAGCACAAGAAGTTCACCAGGGGGGCCACACCCTGCCCACGAGGGTAGGGGGCGTGCCCTACCCCCTGGGCGCGCCCCCTACCTCGTGGGCCCCTGGTGGCCCTCCGATGGCCATCTTCTGCTATATGGAGTCTTTCGATGAGGAAAAAAAATCATAAGCCATCTCCTCAGATGAAACTCCGCCGCCACGAGGCGGAATCTTGGCGGATCCAATCTAGGGCTCTGGCAGAGCTATTCTGCCAGGGAAACTTCCCTCTGGGAGGGGGAAATCATCGCCATCGTCATCACCAACGCTCCTCTCATCGGGAGCGGGCAATCTCCATCAACATCTTCACCAGCACCATCTCCTCTCAAAACCCTAGTTCATCTCTTGTATCCAATTCTTGTCTCCAAGTCCGGGATTGGTACTAGTAGGTTGCTAGTAGTGTTAATTACTCCTTGTAGTTGATGCTAGTTGGTTTATTTGGTGGAAGATCATATGTTCAGATCCTATATGCATATTAATACACCTCTGATTATGAACATGATTATGCTTTGTGAGTAGTTACGTTTGTTCCTGAGGACATGGGAGAAGTCCTGCTATTAGTAGTCATGTGAATTTGGTATTCGTTCGATAGTTTGATGAGATGTATGTTGTCTCTCTTCTAGTGGTGTTATGTGAATGTTGACTACATAACATTTCACCATTATTTGGGCCTAGAGGAAGGAATTGGGAAGTAATAAGTAGATGATGGGTTGCTAGAGTGACAGAAGCTTAAACCCTAGTTTATGCGTTGCGTCGTAAGGGGCTGATTTGGATCCATATGTTTCATGCTATGGTTAGGTTTACCTTAATACTTTTGTTGTAGTTGCGGATGCTTGCAATAGAGGTTAATAATAAGTGGGATGCTTGTCCAAGTAAGGACAGTACCCAAGCACCGGTCCACCCACATACCAAATTATCAAAGTACCGAACGCGAATCATATGAACGTGATGATAACTAGCTTGACGATATTCCCATGTGTCCTCGGGAGCGCTTTTTTCTATATAAGAGTTTGTCTAGGCTTGTCCTTTGCTACAAAAAGGATTGGGCCACCTTGTTGCACTTTATTTACTTTTGTTACCTGTTGCTCGTTACAAATTATCCTATCACAAAACTATCTGTTACCACTTATTTCAGTACTTGCAGAGAATACCTTGCTGGAAACCGCTTATCATTTCCTTCTACTCCTCGTTGGGTTTGACACTCTTACTTATTGAAAGGACTATGATAGATCCCCTATACTTGTGGGTCATCAGTATGACACACTCAAAGACTTCCTGAAGAGCAAAGGCTTCAAACCTGGTTCCCTGGATCCCACACTCTTCATGAAGACATATGATGGTGAACTGTTTGTGTGCCAAATATATGTGGATGACATTATCTTCGGCTGCACTAATCAGAAATACAGTGCTGAGTTTGGACACATGATGCAAGAGCAATATCAGATGTCCATGACGGGTGAGCTGAAGTTCTTCCTTGGTCTTCAAATACGGCAGCAACGCAACGGCATCTTCATATCTCAAGAGAAATACCTCAATGATTGCCTGAAGAAGTTTGGAATGCAAGACTACAAAGGTTATACGACGCCAATGCCAACCAAAAGTCACCTGGGTCCTGACGCCAATGGTAAAGAGTTCGATCAAAAGGTATACCGCTCCATGATTGGGTCTTTGCTTTATTTATGTGCATCTAGGCCAGATATCATGCTTAGTGTTTGCATGTGTGCCCGATTCCAAGCGGCACTAAAGGAATCGCATCACTTAGCTGTGAAGCGAATTCTTCGATATTTGGCTTACACCCCAACACTACGATTATGGTATCCAAAGGGCTTAGAGTTTGATCTAGTTGGATTCTCGGATGCTGATTATGCTGGTGACAAGGTGGATCGCAAGTCTACATCAGGCACATGTCACTTTCTCGGACGATCACTTGTGTGTTGGTCTTCAAAGAAGCAGAACTGTGTATCTCTCTCCACTGCTGAATCTGAATACATTGCTGCTGGATCTTGTTGCGCTCAACTTCTTTGGATGAAGCAAACACTCAAAGACTATGGCATTCATCTGAAGCAAGTGCCACTCTACTGCGACAATGAAAGCCCATCAAGATTGCCAACAACCCAGTTCATCACTCGAAGACAAAGCACATTCAGATCCATCATGACTTTCTCAGAGATCATGTCATGAAGATATTGATATCATTCACGTCAACACTGGAGAGCAACTGGCAGATATCTTCACAAAGCCCTTGGATGAGAAAAGGTTTTGCAAGTTGCGGTGTGAGCTGAATATCTTCGAATCCTCAAATGTCCTGTGATCATGCACACATCCTAACACTTATGCATGTTGATGACTTAGATGTGCAACACACGAAGTAACGTATATCTTCAACTAATGAAGACTTACACTCTAAGTGTGAATACATTAACGCAGAATTTGACTTCGGAGCGCCACGATAATTATGCGTCGTGTCTGGGTCTAATACTTCCTATATGGTGGGTAACGCCACCACCAAACTTTTGTTTGGAGTGTTTTCTGTTGGCGTTACATTTGAAAAGTCTTCGCATTTGGTTTGTCTTCAATATTAACATGACTTCATGTTTATCTTCACTATATTGATTTGGTCTTATTCGGATATATTCATATATTTGCGTTCTGTCCTCTACAACATTCACTTATAGCTATGTCTTCTCGTTTGAATCTTTTGAACTAAGTGAATGTGATCGGACCCTAACCTTTCTATGCTCCCGTCTCAAATCTATCTATCCAAATCATATGAATTCTATTGAAACTGTCGAATGTCTTCGTTGCGTCCTTGTCAGCAGAAGATGCAGAGACACACATTAAATTTGTTTTAAATGCTCAATCCTTTTTGCCTGAAACCCGGAGAAGCGGGAACGACCACCCAACAATCCAGGCGTGCGTGGGAACGTGGAACAACCTCCAATGTGTTGCATGTTCGCCATGTGTCCTTCAGATGTGAACCGCTAGGGGCACCTGCGTAATAACGTTGCGCCGTCCCTGTCCTTATAAATACACGCCACACCCCAGTCATTATCTCTTCTTCCACTTCTCCTTCTCGCACAAACCCTAGCGCCACCGCGGACATCGTCTTCTCCGCCGTCGCCGCAGGTGTCCTCCGTCGCCAAGTTAGGGCACGGAAGATCGAACTGCTCGGCCTCATCTCCTACTCCGTCTAGCAGTTCCTCGAGTGGTAAATAAAAACTCTTTTTACAGTCCTTTTTGATCCGGTAGATTCATCTATTTCAACCACAAGTGGTTTCTGTCCCAACTCATTGAATCTATCCCTTTCTGAATCTCATAACATGCCAAGTATGTTCACTTATGCTTCACAAAGTAGTTAGATTCCTCACTTGTACTTATTCGTGGATTCATACAAATCTAGAACCAACTCTCTACATATGAGTGAATGTCTTCGCACTATGAGGTCAATGTCTTCTAAACTGATTTATCTTCAAAATCTTCTGAGAATGCATATGACCTCTTCCCCTTCCCTCGCATCTCTAATGCCTTTCAGTCTGAACTTCATGGCAACAGAAAAATCGGCCAGGAAGGGCGGCAGACAGCGCCGTGAGAACACTGCTAAGGACCTGCCACCGGATCTCTATGAGTTATACAAGTCAGATCCAGAAGAGACCTATGGAGAATGCAAGAACCGAATCCAACGGATTCGAAGACATTGGGCAGAGGAATGGTTCAAGTACAGATTTGTCACTAACGAATATGCTGAAAGAATGCCATCAAGGGCCCCTAGGGAGGTATTATATACAAAGGTCTTCAGCCCAAGTCGAAGTCCAAAGCTATTGCTCAAGGCTTCTACCCCTGCATGATTCGTGGACCTCAGCCTGCTAATGCCGACCCATCCTCTCTGTTATGGTGTCGTGAAGACAATCTCTTTAAGTGCAACTTCCAGTTTGCCAAAACTTCTGCCAAAGAGAACAAGAAGTCACTAGGGTTAGACTTCAACCCCGGTCCCTCTGCTCCTCGTGCCGACGGCACACGCGATGCTGAACCCAATATTGTTGGGCCCTTCTACAACCTTGAAGGTCTCATCACTCACATTCAGGTTCAAGGGGCAGCCGTGGATCACTCTGCAGATGACGCTGATTCTGACGAAGCGCCTGCACCACCGAAGCCTGTGAAGCAAAAGAAACCAAAGGCTTCAAAGCCCTCCTCCGCACCAAAGGTCTTGCGGGCGAAGCCTCTGGCCACTGCACCTCCTGAAACCAGTGTGCAGTCTGAAGATCTCTCTCGCATCTCCAAGTCTGACAAGATGAAGAAGCCCATGCAACCAACTGGTCAAGCATTGAGCCCTGCTGCAATTCTGAGGAACGAGAACGAAGCCATTGATCTGTCTAGCGACGACGATCTTGGCGATGATGCTCTTGAGCTACTTATAAAGAGCAAGCAAGAGACGGAAATCTTCGATGATCTTCCCCTCTTTGATGTGGAGATCCTGTACAAGTTCATTGATGAGTGGTTTGACAGCCCAGACCTTGGTTTCGATGATCTTCAGCTCCCAATTGGCCTCAGCGTCGCTTTCCATGGAGCCATTGCTCCTGAGCTGGCTCTTGCACAGAAAATTGTTGAGCTGAAGCACAAGATTGATTATGAAAAGGCTCAGTTCAAGAAGCACATGGCCAAGCTCAACGTGGAAGATGTCCAAAACTTCAAGGTCATGCTGCATGAGCTCAAGGAGGCGTTCCACAAGAAACATGAAGAAGCAAAAGGTTCTCGTGAGCGCATTACTACAAAAAAATACACTTCCGTGATGATACGTGTTTGTCACAGTAGGTCGCTTTTTTGTCATGCATGTACATCCATGACAAATTTATGACAGAATCAAGATAGTCATACCTGTGCTGTCATAGAAGTGTTCCATGACATTACCAAAATTATCATCACGGAAGTGTCCACTTCCATGACGATAAATCGCGCGTCACAGAAGTGATTTCGTCAAGGGTGACCGACACGTGGCATCCACCGTAACGGAACGCCGTTAAGCTATCGGGTCGGGTTTTGGATCCGATAACCTGTTAACAGCCCCGACCAATGGGGATTTTCCACGTGTAAAATCATCATTGGCTGGAGGAAACACGTGTCGGCTCATCGTTGGGACAGATGTCAACCACTCATTGGACGGAAGGCGCCTATGATACGTCGACATGTGGCACGGCCCAACAGAGGCCCATTCCTGTGAAAAGGCCGGCACATTTGACTTGGTTAAAAGGTGGCGGCCCGGCCCATGGAAAGCCTGTTAACGGCCTGTTCGCATATAGCCCATTTACAGCCCGCTAACCCAAGGCCCGTTACGCCCTATCCAAATTAGGCCTAGTAGCGTCATCTGGGCCATCCAATATGATTCCAGCCCGTTTTCACTTCTGGCCCATGTATGGCCCATGACGTCTTTCGGCCCATATGAGGCCCTATGTAACTCTTGGCCTATTAACGGCCCGTGGTGAAACTGGCCCGTAATGAACAGTGTATCACTTTACACCCATTAACGGCCCATGGTGAAACTGGCCCGTAATGAACAGTGTATCACTTTATACCCATTAACGGCCCGTTATTCCGTTGGGCCGTTTCCAGCCCATGTTATCTTTCGGCCTTCTTAGAGCCCATTTATTCTTGGGCTCATTTCCAGCATTCGTTTACTTACGGCCCGTTACTGTCATTTTCTGCTTGTGGGCCAAATTCAGCCCGTGGTTACAGTCGGCCCATTTGTTGTCCGTTAATACGTTGGGCCGTTTTCATAGCGTCATCAAATACAGCCTATTAACGATGGCCCGTTACGGTCGGCCCATGAACGGATGATTCCAACTCTAGCCCGTTTACGGCCATAATGCAGCCTGTTATTGGCCCATGTTTGGCCAATCGATCATACGGCCCGTATAAGGCCCATTGATGATACAGCCCGTAGAAGGCCCATTGTTTCTACGGCCCGTAGAAGGCCTACTATTTCTACGGCCCATAGAAGGCCCACTATTTCTACGACCCGTAGGAGGCCCAGTGTCACTACAGTAAATATTAGCCCATGGTTATTGTGGCCTAGTTTTAAAAAATAGGTTATTGCAGCCACTAGTTAACCGCGGAAAAAGAACTGCAATGACTACAAGCAAACAAATAAACAAGACAACAAGGAAATAAATAAGCAAGCAACTAACGCTAGGCTATCACGGCTATTACACATATTACATCCATTGGGCATCAAAGTTCGCCACCAATGCAAATATAGGGAACAAAGCAGCATATCATATACACTGGCCGTCAAAATTGGCCACCAGTGCAAATAAACGTGGCAGCAAAACAAGAGCATAACTGAAACAACTTCAGAAGAGCTCAAGAAACGTTATCCTGGGTATCCACCATGCTGGCAATAAGCTTAGTAAGCTGATTAGCTTTGTCCTGTTTGGCGCTAAAATCCTCCAAGGCTTGCTGTTCCACCAGAAAGTATGCATCTGAATGCTCCAGGGACTTCCATAGTCCTTCCGCTTCTTGTCGCAGCACAGCTGATCGATGTCTTTCAGCTTGTAGTTGAGACTCAAGAAACCGAACTGATTCAGACAGTGAGTTTGAATAGCTTGTGCAAGCGGTAGTGGCCAATAACTCCAACACTAAACCAAGACAGGATGTGTCACTATCCTGAACCTTATATGCATTACTTCCTTTACCGTTGCTTAATAAGGCACTCTTCCCCAATATTCTGTCAGCATTCTAAAAGAAGAAACAAGCAGACACATAACAAGTTTAGCATGTACTAGTATATGAAACTCATTTCGGTGAACCAGTTCATTAGTAACGTGGACAGGATTAAACTACCAAGTCTTCTATTGCCAAGTAATAGTACATAATAAAAGCATCAAACAAACATATATCTATGTCCTATGGTAGCAATGGAATCTTAAATTAGAACATTTGTTCTTCAGGTTTAGGCACTTGTTCTACATGAACAGAGTATAGTAAGACGCAAGAATATAATACTTAAAAATAGAAAATGAGCTCATAGACCTTACCGCATTCTTGGTTCGGGACCAGTATAGAAGAAGGCGTTCCCAGTCATTGTCCAGTAAATGTGTCTCAGGAGAACGTAAGGGAATTTGATGAGTTTCTTTGCCGGTGAAGTACGTTTTCTTCAGGTAATTCCGATACTGCCACCAAGCATTCTTGAAGATAGAAGAGGTATTAGCACAGGTTACCTCATCCTGAGTTTCCAAATCGGTCCTTCTCTATAGAGAAAAATGGGAAAATTTGCTGTATTATAACCATCATGGAGGTAGGATGTATGGGACGAAGCAAAGTAATTGCCATGAATAACATTACTTACACATAACTCCTGGACAAACACCTGCAACTGGCATTTTCCTTCATCTTCAGTATAATATTTCCAAGATGGGAAGATACGCACATACGATTTAACAACTTCAAATGTGATAGATGCTAAACTACGACTAGCTGGTTGTGCTTCCTCCACAGGAATAGGCGTACTAACTGGTGGAGTTGGGGTTCTCCGTGATAGTACTGGCCCTATGGGCACTGGAGCTGCCTTACTAACTGCTCTTGTTTGGGAGCTTTGTGGTGGAGATGGTGCTGTGTCAACAGGAACTGGGTTACTATCGGCTGGGGTTGGGGTTAGATTGGGTGAAGCTGGTTCTCTGTCCATCGTAGTAGGGGTACAATCTGCGAGAGTTTGGGTTATGTGTGGTAGGGCTGGTTCTTGTGCATGTACAACCGGGGTGCTATCTCTACCAAGAGGTAGCACTATTTTATTTGAAGACCGTGTGTTTAGTCCGCTAGATACTGGCATCACCCACTCCAATTCAAATGGCTGATAAATAGGAAACATAGTTGAATGTACAGACATTGTATGAGAGATAGATGCAATAGATAGTATGGAAAAAAGAGGGCATGAAATAGTTGACATGTATATTGTTTAACTAAAACGGATAGCATGACATAATTTCACATATATGATGTCTATCTAAACTGGATAGCATAGCATAACATAATTCAAAGATATGATGAATAACTAAACATGATCGCATGACATAATTCACCTACATGTTATCTAAGTAATTAGGATCACATCATTTAATTCACATATGTGATTTATATGCTAAACAGAGGGCATTTGATATGATGTCTGAACTAAGAACATGGTGTTGAATATTGTGTATATGATGTCTAAACTATGCAATGCAAGACACCGCATGCATGATATGAGCAGTATAACCGTGCCAAGTTAGAGCATACACCTCAGTGGGGGAATAGGACTGGTCATCTGTCTCTGAATCCATCTCTGAGGAGCTATCGGGACCCAACAAGAGATCTGCTTCGACAGGTAGCACTGTCTGCTCTGAAGGCCTTGTTTTCACTCCAGATTTTTCCATCTCCCGCCCAAATGGCTGATTCACAGGAAGAGTAGTTTAATGTACAAACATTGTTGACAAATGGAAATGTAATGAAGAAAAGGATGGGAAAGATATCATTCAAATATATGATGCCTGGTTAAACAGGATGGCATTGCACATTTCACATATATTATGGCTGGCTAAAAGACATGAGACTGCATAATTCCCATATATGATATAGAAACTAAACATGTGGCATTACAGAATATGTCTAAACTAAGCAGATGACATATATGATGGTAAAAGTAGGAACTGCAAGGCAACATATGCATGATATGACTAACATCATCATGCCAAGGTAGAGCAAACACCTTGGGGGGTAAATAGGAGTGGTCAGCGGCGTTCGAATCCGCCTCAGAACAGATATCTTCCTCTGGATTACAATCTAGAGAGGGGTGGGGAGGGTTTGCCATTGAACCCACCATGGAGCGATGTCTGCATGACATTGTATTGCCGCGCAAAACTCTTCTCTTTTTCTCTACATGCTCAGCATGACTGTGTACAATATCTGACATGCATACGAAAAAATATGGTGAGATTATGTAAGGAGAGCATGCAGAAATTTAGAGTGATGGTAAAAACCAGTGGATCGATGTTTTTTCGTTGAACCAAAATAGCCCTAATGGATCGACGTGAATGTATAGTAATAAGTGATGCAACAAGTGTACAACCTCTTTGCCGTAGCCGTGTCGACCTCGGCATCATTGGGTTGGTCGCTGAAGCAGTTGAAGCAGAGGTGGCTGTCGAAGGTGTGGAGGAAGATCTGAGGAATCTGTAGACGGCGTCCAGGGCACTGCTCTGTTGTGATGGATCATTCTGTCATTGGAGCAGCTCCGGTGAGCCGTAAGACGTCAAGGCTGACGCAGCACAAGACAGACATCGTCAATCTCAAGTGGGATTCTAATAGCATCTCTAATAGATGATGTAAAATGGATGTAAAATTAACATCACCAAAAACCACCTAACTACAACATATGAGGTAAAAACTGTTGACTCTGAACTTAACTGTCGAAACTGAAATTTACTGTGGAATCTAAATGCTACTGTCAAAACTGAACGCAATGGTAGCAAAGAGGCACTTGACATGTAGTTTAGGGAGGGCCTGCAATTCATCTTCAACCTGCACCCCCATGAGCCGCCAGCCACCACCGGCCGAACCGCCGGCCCCAGCGCCACCTCGCCGCCCCAAAACAACTCGCCACCGCCGCCCTGGCCAGCCCTCTAGGCCCCCCGCCCCCACCCTGAACCCTAAGATAGATAGTGGGGTACCTCTCCGGTGAGCCCCCGTCCCTGCTGCGGGTGGTTCTTCCTTAACTCCGGTGAGCCCCCCAACCCCTGAAAATCGATTGACCCAAAAGTCGATTCAGTCGACTGAAGTGTGGCTTAATCGGAGCAGAGCAGCAGCACGAGCGAGGGGGAGAGCAGCAGCAGCAGCAGCTGGGCGAGCGAGCGATCGAGCGAGAGCCGGAGCAGCAGTAGCAGATCCGGCTGGTATGGCCACCGCCGCTGAAGGGGCCTCGCACTGGGGGAGAGCCGCCGTGGAGATGTCGCCCGCGGCGCCGGCTTCAAGGTAGCCGCTCCATGGGGGTGCGGGATGGAGCACCGTCGGCGCAGGGAGGTCGAGTTAAGGAGAAGGTGCAATGCGATGAGTGTACAACCTCTTTGGTGGCGCCGAGTAGGCCCCGGCTTCGTCCGAGGAGTTGGTGAGGATGCTACGGTTCCGGTGGAGCAGGTTAAGGCGGCGCTGTGGGGATGGAGCAGCCGCGATAGACGGGGCAATCGTCGAAGCAGCTCCTTGGAGGTGGAGGACGGGGCGGCTGAACCGGCGTGACGGCGAGATGGATGAAGGATCCTCATCTGGGGAGGTGGACGAGGGACGTCTAGCTATTGCGCTGGACGACGTCGTCGGGGAAGAGGCTCCGGCTGGGCAGCGATGACGTGGCGGACGGAGGAGGGTGGGGTTTCGCGGCTGGAGCGGAGAGGTTATGGCGGCCTGGGATTTCGAATGGCGAAAAGGGAGCGATGGGAGGGTGTGAAGCATGACTTAGGAATGCGCTTGTCCAAAATGTAGGGTGTGTTTCAAAAGTAGCCCCCACCGATTTGAACTAGCGGCCCTTTCGCCTCAGGGTTAGAAGGGGGATTTCACGTGTCGGGATTTGGCAGCTGGAGGGAGTTTTCACGCGCGTTGTAATTTCGAGATAGCAAGGCGCGGGTTGTGAAGGCGCGAGTTTTGGGAGCATGATATCTGAATTTTCGGGATATAACAAGACGCGGGTTGAATTTTAGGGACAAGCCTAACGTGTAGTAATATTGTACCTGTACGTACCAAATCAATTCGCACTTCCCTCAACCAAAAAGAAAACAAAAAAAATATTCACACCACACAAAGAGAGAGTCTTGCCCCGTTTTACTATACAAATGCTATTCAAAGCTACTCCCTCCTTCCATCTATATAGGGCCTAATGCGTTTTTCGATGCTGACTTTGACCAAATATTAGAGCAATGATATATGGCATGCAACTTACACAAAGCACACCGTTAAATTCGTCTGTGAAAGGTTCTTTCAATGATATAATTTTCACATTGTGCATGTCATGTACTATTAATCTTGTCAATAGTCAAAGGCGGTCTTAAAAATCTCATTACGCCCTATATAGATGGAAGGAGGGAGTATGAATCCATGTTATGTCTGATTAAATTTTTTCGCTTCCTGTATAATGCATGTAACCTACTCATACCAACATTTTAGTGCATTCCAAATGTCTATACTACCGCTACAATTCGAACTAAATTTGAATTCGTTTCTCTATTTCAATAAGAATCTACAATCATGATTGTTGCCAACTTCAACCATCATAGTTTCCTTGCTATCCGCCAGATATAAATCAGACAGTCTATAATGCAGGATGGCAAGCACACCATCATCAACAACTCCATTTTTTATAAGAGTAGCAATAAAACATATTAAATGTAGTATACCATGTTCATAACCACACCATGTGTATCACCGTTATATATATTCACACATCCGTCGGTTTGAAACACTATGATAAATTCTTCAAATATCCGAATTCGCTTTTTATAATGAAGTATATATGATCTCTATTCGTCATTTACACCCACACAACCCTCTTATCTTTGCAGCTAGAGCTAACTTTCTCTTGTGCATGCACACGCCCGCATCCCTCTCACCCTCCCTCAGCATTCTCTAGCTCCATCACGCAAATTCGTCTTTTCACTTTAGGTCGTTCACCCACGGTGTGTGTAGGCCCCCCAGCTCCTTCTTTACGGCACACATCGATCGATATGGCTCTCTAGCCAGGTGTGCCTAGCACAAACACAAGCTTCCCCTCTTCTCTTGTCACCGTCCATGCCTCACTCCCACTACTCTTTTCATCGTTCTCATACTCTCACACTCCTCCCCCTCGATATAGTATGCCTCTCGTACCACCTCCTACATGCATCCCTCTCTCTCTATCCTTCTCCTCATGCCTCATTTGCTTCTAACACACACAAGCATGTATACCGATCGATCTCCCAACATATACCTAGATCGACTTTAACTACCCCCCCATCGCTCGACGTACCTCACAAGTTATGTCTCTCCTTTATCTTACAAAGGGCGATTGATCTTCCTATGTAGTTACGTCTGCTTACCACAGCCACATCGTCCCCCTCATCATTCGTGCATGCCTCCTGACCCGTCTCTCACACGCATGTGCACAGACAACAAGCAGCCCTCTCCTCTCTTATTGATATTGCGGGCGTGCCCTCCGTTTGTCTAGCAAGCCTATCCCACCATTTGTTAGAAGCAACTCCACTACCACCCCCTCCAACACTCTAGCTCTGTCTCTCTCCCAATCTTATTCATCTCCTGCACATATGCATGGATGCCGATCGATCTCCCTTAATACATGAGGCAGATCGATCTCCTTAATACATGAGGTAGGCCTCTCTCCTCCTCCACACATATACCAGCCATTGTACCTCTATAGTTAATTGGGCCTCCCTCTTCCCCCATCACACACCGATAGTCGAGCGCTGCAGGTAGGTATCCATGCCACAGAGGCAAACTACACATGTCCCATCTCACGTTCCAGTAGGCCAGCCACTCTATATCTTTGACGTGGGCACACACAAATTCGATGGAACTCTTTATCAATCGTGCGCACACACACACACATCATCCCTCTCTTCGATTCTATGGACACCTCAAGCCGATGATACCTCCACTCTCTTCTCGTGGATCGCCCCCTCTATATATATGTTATATCCAGGACTCTATTTCACACACATTGCATATGTTAAATTTTTTGATTGACCCCCCCCCCCACACACACACACAAACTCTCAAGAACCCACACACTATATCTCTCTAGGTTTGTATCTCTCTCACACAACCCCATGTAGGTGGTGTACGTATACAAGAAGAGAATAGGTGCACCGTGCACGTACTCACGCCTCGTGCCCAGCCACACCCGGGCGGGTACACGGTGGAGCTCATTTCTCCGCAGAAGCTGAATTTGTTTTTGAAACATCAAGTGGCCAGAGACTCGAAAACTTATTTGCCCATTAGTGACTTGTCAGGGCGGTGAATTTTAGTTTGTACGATAATGCTGCATCCACCTAAAGTAACGAAAGTTCTTACGTAAACTTCCTAGTAATTCCCTCTTCGTAGGTGCAGCATTACTCCTAACATTTGTAATATCAGTTTGAAACTTGTAATATTGCCGTGTCCTATTCGGCTATTCCCGTGTTTTCAAAATCCTGCGAATCAAACAGGTTCTGAGTTGGTGATGATGTTGTGCCTCCCATCTTTCACCAATAGCCGTCGGATCTAGATCTGACGCATACAAACCAAGCTTCTCCATTTTTGCAAAAAGATGCCCGCACTTGTTCCCTATTTACAAACAACTCCTTGTCTCTCACAATCAGCCTCATCTCCTCCCCACCACATCTAGGAGTAGAAGGCCGTGGAAAAATCTGGCACGATGGCCGCTGCCGGAGCCGTCCACCCCCAATCTTGGTGTTCTGTGCAATGCATGGGCATCTACGCACGGGAAATTATGTCGAACAGGGCTAGTTGTAAGCAGGCTAGCTCTATAGCCATGATGATAGTGACTGCAGACGGTGAGGCTGACTATGGTATTCCGAACACGGCGCCTATACTCAGGTGTCATCTTCGGCGCAGGGTCTTGTCACTTCACTGTGAGGAGCAACACGTAATAATTTAACCAACCGATAGTACAGTGCTAGTACTCCTACTACTACATTGGTAGTACTACTACTAGTACTAGTAGCACCACCGTTTGGATTCAGGAGTACTACCACGTCCATCTGGATTTTAGTATTTGACTAGCAATATCTAGTAATGCATGTCACCAAAAATGTACTACTCCCTCTATAAATAAATACAAGGTGTTTTATTCCTATCGGAGAGAGAACTTAATGTTTTTTGCTACTCCTAACTAGAGTACTAATAGGATTACATGCAATGAACTAAACACTACGTGTCATGTTTGGTAGTCTCAAGTCATTGAAAGCATGCACGGCCCACATCTCTCATTGGTTGATATGTCACGAAATAAGAAACAAGGAGGGAGTTAATGCACCGTGCCTAAGTATTTTGGGATTATTTGGTTTTCGTAAGGTGACTTACACAACATTTTTGTTTACATGCATTAACATTTAATAGTTAAATCAAAGGTCAAAACTTGGCGCAAAATGCAAAGGGGACCAATAAACCAGTAAACATCAAACTTCTCTCATTTGGCCCCAACTAGAGGTCCGGTGAGATGACTATACTGCACCAGCACGGAGGGGGACGCAGCTTCATTGACTTACGACAACTGCCTTTGGGTGAATGACACGTGGTCCCAGGGGGTGGCTAGCCCACCTATCATACAGCCAAAGGCAGGTGCAGTAGAGGGCCGAGGAGTAGTACGAAATCCTACGCACCTACGCACGCTAACCAAGGGCTGAGTGATCACTCGAATCGCAAGATCAGTTAACTAGAAGCTACGCTAGACCCATGGAGGCGATGAGCACGAGCATCAGCCGGCTGTGCCAGATGGTCCACAACACCGACTTGCGGCTCGGCACCGAGGAACGTCTCCAGGTAGTATTGCTTGAGGCCGCCAGGGCAAGGGGCCGCTTGGACGACAGCTGCGCCTCCTTGTTTGACGAGGTCCTCGTCGGTTTCCTCGACAAGTTCACCATCGTCAAGAAGCTTGCGGACGACTTTGACGTAAGCCTCCAGCCGATGCGCCCAAGCTCTGCGATGCCCGCCACCCTCAACGGCCACTATGGTAACAACCTCTTCGACGCACTGGTGGCCCTGCGACTGCCCGCCTTCGCACCGGAGAATGTCCACCTCGAGGTCGCGCTCGCCGCGCAGCGCCTGGCGCAGCAAGACACCATCGACATAATCACCCACATCTATGTGCAAATCGTCCACAAGGACTACTACATGCAAGAGGAGGACGATAGGACGCTGGCCTTCTTGGAGCGCAGGGCAACCTTGGACGGCACTGTTCAGAAGCACGTTGAGATCGCCACCAACGCCGCTGCTCCTCACATGTCAGTTGGTGACCCGGCGCACTAGGGCATGAGGATGTCGTTGAACGTTGATGGATCCATATGTATTTTAATCTTTCCGTCAAATCCATGTAGTAGTATATGATACTACAGTAATTATCTTGTCGGATGGCTGAGAAAACAGGAGGGAGAAGAGATGGCTGTAGCACGGACTCCAAGAAAATTGGTGTCGGATGGGACTCGTGTGGGTGGCGTGTGCCGTACTGCTAGACGTGAATGCTACGGAGTTATGTCCCATGCCACCCCACTATATCAAGGTACGTAGAACAAATTTTCTACAGTCCGTGCTCAGCCCTCCTCTATCTCTCTTCTCAGCCAGCCAGCGGACGCGTGGAGCCCATCGTCGATTTGCTCACATGCGGCCCCACATGTCAGTGAAAACGCGAGAGGACCCACTGAACCTGCACATCTTTCACCTCGACGTGCTGGTGATGAAAAACAAATCCAATAAAGATCTTCGGTGGCCTCTTTTGGAGTTACTCAAGAGTAGTAAGATTCTATTTACAGTTTAACCCAAGATGCACATCTCGTGGCTTCAAGTACCACTCTATTTTCTTTCATGACACGACCTGGATGCTGGATGTCCCACGTGTCGGCAAAAGGAAGAAGAACCTGACCAAATCTTCGGTTCTGCTATCGGATGAGATTAGTGCACTTTTTGATACTCCTACTAGAATAGAGGCTAGACATGAGACTAGATGCGAGGAAGCAACGTCTACTTCTTTACACTCGAAGAAGAAAGAAGCACGCAAGATCGAGCCTTCGCAGATCAACAATGAATGCATCGAGAAGGCACTAATCCAACTTACAGGAGTAGTAAAATGTATTCTTGTGGTTCTTGTTTTCTTTGGTCTTGCTTTTCTAGTCAAAATTATCATTGGAGTTCGTGCAAAACGCAGGTCCGTTTGGGGTCGTGTGTTGGAGTTGGTCTTACAAGTGGGACCGCAGTTAAGGAAACTGTCGTGGAATCAACACGCAAGACAAGGATTTAGACAGCTTCGGGCCCCGGGAAACATCATCCGGTAATAGCCCTACATGCTGTTTGAGGCTAGGTCTCATTATCATCACGAGGGAGTCGCCGTAAACCGGCTTCCTCTTTGTGTCTAGCCCTAGATATTGTTTCTTCTTGCTCCTCCCTCTTTGGGGAGCCCTGCCCCTCCTTATATATGTAAAAGGAGCGGTTTACATGTGGAGTCCTATTAGGATTAGGACTAGTCTATCTCTAATACAAACCGGATACAAGTCCTGGTCTTAACTCCTTGTAAGGTAAATATTCCTCATGCCTTTCCTCTTAAACCGGCCCACCATAGTATGAACCGGCCTTCTGGGCCATGGGCCTCATCATCCATCTGACCCCCCCGCCAGGTTACTAATGAACCGCCAAGACCGGGCAGGTAGCCAGTGAACCGCCAAGCTCTGGGTGGGTTACCAGTGAGTCATCCAGTCCGGCCGGTTTATACTTCCGGCCGGTTTACGCCACGGGGTATACCCCCGACATTAGCCCCCAGTTTAATTTGGATTTATCCATGTTAAACTGATCCTGTAAAACAAATAGAAGAACAAATTTGATAGATTATGCTCCGGGTTAAGAATTCTTGTAAACCGGCATCTGAGCATCCTTAATTCCTTGTCATTTCCTTCTTCTAGAAAATCCAGGTCAATAAGCCAACTTCATAATCAATTTGCCGACATTGGTTTGTCACCGAGAAATACTCTGATATTCAGCCGGTTTGATGATGTAAAATTTGCCAGTTTAATATTACCAAAAATGGCCGGTTTATAAATATTGATGGCACCAGGTCATAATTGTTCAACACCAGGTCATGTAATTGATCTTCCTGATTTGCTCAAAACTGATAAAAATAAGATGTTCCTCCTTTATATGCATAATACCTGTAGCCCCCAAGTCTTAAGAGGAGAACGTAGTGATAACTTAAGACTTGCTCCAATAAGTGTTTCAACCTTGAAGAAATCCGGTTTGTTCATCTCAAAACTGAATACTCCATATATGTAGCCCCCAAGTGCCGGGTTGTCATGCTTGCAGCAACCTGGGACTTGTAATTACTTGATGCTCATAAAAACTTCAACCAGTGTAGCCCCCAAGGGCCGGGTCATTATGCAATAATGAGCAGGGACTTTGTAAGTATAATCTTGTAAACTTTGAACAGCAACGTGTAGCCCCCAAGGGCCGGCTCATTATAATATGATGAGTCGGGTCTTCAATAAGACTAGTAAAAATGACTTTGCATTAGCCCCCAAGTGTCATGGTGCATGCTTGCAGCGACATGAGACTTGCATGTAATCTCAATTTGAATAATGTAGCCCCCAAGTGCCGGGTTGTAAGCCTGCAGCGACTCGGGAGTATTCCTTCCATTGTAGAATAAATCATATCCTTTGATAAAAGAGTAGACATTGCGCTATAACGACTTTGAAAACCTTAATAATAAAAATCCAGCCATGTTGGCTATTCAAGATAATATAATCCGGTATGAAGACCTTATTCATTCAACATCATAATGAAATTTCAGCCAAGTTTGGCTATTTGAATAATATAACCCAATGATTTATAAGCGCATGATTCCAATGGCGCAATCCAAATATATACTGGCAACTTATAGTCCTAAGCCAGGCCGATTTAATAAACACCGGTGATTTATAATCATGCTTTATTCAACCTGTTTCTGCATACAACAAGTTTAAAGTGTCCTGGCGGTTTACCACCGGACGGGTCATAATGCCCAACATATAACCTGGGTTTATAACCAAGGCTACATTTAGAATAATCAAATATGAAATATATCATACCTGTGACATTGAATCACATCGTTGGTTTACCAACTTCTTTTTTAGTAAGGGTGATAACCCAAATCTCGAGTACTGATAACTCCTTCCATATTGTGCCGGTTTATGATAAAACCGTGCCGGGTTATAATAAACACCGTGTTACTCCATAAGAGGATGTTAACAACACGGATCAAACCGGTCAAATAGTCTCCGGATTGACATGAACTGTGTTCCATCAATTGATTGGTTAAAAAACTTTTGTCGGTTTAAAGAACACAATAAAAAGCAAAAAAAACCTTCAAAGAAAAGTGTGAAGCAAAAGAAAAGTTTTATTTAAGCTGATCAAATGGCGTTACCATGGCTAAACACGACCAAGTTCCCATTAGGTGTAACTATGGTTCTAGTCAGCCAGGTCCCCAGATGAAATCGTGGCATTTATGCCGACCAAATGGTGTGGTCATGGTTCGGGTTCGACCAAGCCCCCAAGTGATTCTGTGGCCTTAGGCCGATCAAGAGGCGTGACTGGTTCAGACATGACCTAGTCCCCAAGTGATCTGGTGGCTTTCACCTATCAAGAGCATGGTATTGATTCGGACACGACCAATCCTCCAAGTGATATAACGTGATGCTTTTAGCAAAGCGAACTCAAGGGGTAAACCTGAGGCCGCTTTAGAGCAAGTCCGTGTAACCTCACATGATGTAAAAGAACAGAGACCCCGCTTTATGAAGCAGAAGCCCCCATGTGATCAATAATATGTCAGGACAGTAAGGCGGGATACCCATGTTTGAACCGTGCATCATGGCAGCAGGTCCTCTTTGGCAATTGTTAACTTTTTGCAAGAGATAAATTCTTCTTGAACCGGGATCTTGAACCGGATATTGAGAGCTTCAAAGCTTTGTGGGAGACATCTTTCCCTTGAACCGGATTTTAAACCGGAATCTTCATTTTCAGCCAGAAAATTTTCTGACGGCCTTTAAACCTGAACTTGCGAGAAGTTAATTTCTTTTTGAACCGGACATTGTTAAACCGGATTTGAGCGCTTCAGAGCTTTGTGGGAGAACAGACTTCCCTTGAGCCGGACTGTAAACCGGATATTTGAGAGCTTCAGTCAGACTGACTTCCCTTGAGCCGGATTTTAAACCAGAATCCTTTCTGATGACCCGGATCTTCTTCATTCAGCCGGGATTTTGTAACTGTCACATACTTTCTAAACCGGAAAATTTCTGACGGCCTTTAAACTTTCATCAATATAACAGTAGCCTCCGGGACTGGGTTATCCTTCCCTCCATCGTCCCGGGGTTTTTAAATTTGCTAAAACTGGCAATATTCGCTGAGTCATGTCATTGTAGCCCCCGAGTCTCAAAGGTGACTCGAGGAGTTGGCTTGAGGCTCTCCATATTTGACCGTGATATAAACCAGCATAACTTGTATATCATTGGCGTTGATAGAACGATGTGAATCCATAGAAGGTTGAGGTGACTGCGGCGGGTTGTAAATGATCCCATATGAGCCGTGTCAGCAACTCGGCCAATTGTTCCTTCCAACTGGCGATTTGAAGTTAATCAAAACTGTAGTGGCGGCGACTTGTGCGCCTGCCCATTGAACCATCCAGTGCAAACGGCGGTTGATGATAATTTATCTCCAATTTGAAAGAAAACCGGGCTACCCAAGCTGTGACTTGCTCATACCCAATAAACAGCTCATGCAGACAGGTGCGGCCCGGTATGTTGATGTAGACCAGGCCGTGGGAGCGGACGACAAAGATGACCGCAGCATCACAGGCGGCACAGACAGGTGAGTCGGCCGCGGCGTTGTAAGCTGGTGCGGACAAGGAGAGTCGGCATTGGTGTTCTAAACCGGTGCAGACGCATGAACCGGCCGCGGGCATTGTAAACCGGCGCGGACGGAGAGTTGGCCGTGGGCATTTGTAAACCGGCGAAAACGGGCGAGTCAATCGCAGGTGCGGTAAACCGTGCAGACAGGCGAGTCAACCACGTTGTTTTGATGTAGTGAACAATTGTCCTGCATCAAAAAACATTGCAAACCAGAGTAATTGTTCTGTGATAGAAAACAATGTATGCTAATAAAGTTTAAACAGATAGGTACCACCTGGTTGTTCGGATGATGGATGATCCATTCAACGCAATAGAGGCGGCTCAGGCAGACCGACGACTCAATATAGCCCGGGCGGCTCAACACGGCAGAAGCGGCTCAACGCGGCCCCGGCGGCTCAACACAGCAGCGAAACGGAGGCATCACCATGGCGGCGGCTCAGAAACTACAGCGGCAGTGCTTTTGAGATGGGAGAGGCGGCGACTTGAACAGCTTGAAACGGACGCGAGTCGACCTGGGGGCAGACGGCTGCTCAAGCCGACGACTTGTAGCCCGAGGCATCGCGGCTCAGAGGCAGGGCGACTTGAGGCCGCAGGGTGAGAGCGACGACGGCTCACGGCGAGGGTCAGGCCCGTGTGCCGGAGATGTCTTTTTGCAGTGAACAATTGTCCCACATATCAAATCAAAGTAATTGTTCTTTGATGAAAACAATATGTACTAAAATTAGATAGAAAAAATAGCACCTGATATATTGTATCAGATGAACGTGGATGCTGATTCTGAATAATGCCGGACGTAGCTCCACGTGACCTCTCCACCTTGGTCTCTTTCTTTTTCTTTGTCTTGATATGATGAAGACACCGCAGTGGCCCTTGATCTCCACGTATAAGTAATACCAGTAGTAACGCACTTGCAGCACGAATGCTTTGCGGTATGCCTTCGGGTGCACTCTGCGTGAAGGAGACGGCGGCGTGTGTCGCAGCCGTTGACCACACCGACTACGCCGGCTCAACGCACGGCAGCAGGGGTAGCGGCTCAGTGACTCCAGCGCAGCGTGGCCGACTTAATATGATTTGAAGACGGGGCCACTCAGTCGAGAAGAAAACGAGGCGACTCGAAGCAGGCGCGGAGTGGGCAAGGGTGGCGGTTCGCCGCCGAGGGTGAGCCGGCAAAGGCCTTTGGACGACGGCTGCTCAACCCAAGGTCGAATGGAAGCGGCTCGGCAGCGCCGGATCCCAGCAAATACAGAGCAGCAGCTCAACACACGGCGACTTACAACTTCAGTAACAGCAGCAGCAGGGCGGCTTGCAGGTGGCTCCATGGAGATGGAGCGAAACGGCGGCGTCTACTTGGCGCGCCGACGGCCTGGAGGAGGCCTAGTGGAGGCGGCTCGGAGGCGCACCGGCGTGGGCGGAGCCCAGCGGCAGAGGCAAAACAGCGGGGCCGTAGAGTCCGCGTCGATCCCCGTGTCTCCGTGCTCATCCAGGTCGTTGTCAGTTTGCCATCCCCGATCCGAGTCCTCCAGGTCGTGGGCTCGTGCCCCTTTTTTTAATATCAGATCGGATTAAACAATTTGCAACCGGCCGCCGGCTTCCGTCCATAGATAGGATAAGGAATCAGAACCGTACTAGGATTAGTACTAGTCAAATTTGAGATTTGATCACGTGAACTACTACTCGAAGTAGTATTTTCCTTCGATCTTCACTCCATGTTTGTAATAGCAGCAGCAACAGCATATACTGATATGATTCGGGTCTTGATGCACACGTATACGGTCATATGTACGAGCGCCCGGGTGATTACGCGTGCGCGTTTGTGCTATTGGTGACCCAGCGATTTGATGCATAGGAGCAGAAACGAAGATCGATTTTCTCTTGGTCTCGATGTATCGCGGCGGCGGGTGCGCAAACACAACCCTAATTTCCCTTGATCTCAAACTTGTATACACCGGATCCAAACTTAATCATGCTCCCGATCACAAAACAACAAATTTGTCAGCTCTTCCTCATCTGACGAATTTGCAAGCTTCTCGATCCTTAGGAGAGATCCCTCCAAGAGCTCAACACCACCGTGCGCAGGCCCCACGGTGGGCGCCAACTGTCGTGGAATTGTCACGGCAGATGTCCTTAGTGTCAGGACTTAGTCGCGAGGCCAACGCATCTATGTGGTAGCTTGAGAGGGGTTGAGTGGGACGAGAGACGCAGGGCGTATCAACACGCAAGACAAGGATTTAGACAGCTTTGGGCCCTGGGAAACATCATCCGGTAATAGCCCTACATGCTGTTTGAGGCTAGGTCTCATTATCATCACGAGGGAGTCGCCGTAAACCAGCTTTCCTCTTTGTGTCTAGCCCTAGATATTGTTTCTTCTTGCTCCTCCCTCTTTGGGGAGCCCTGCCCCTCCTTATATATGTAAAAGGGGCGGTTTACATGTGGAGTCCTATTAGGATTAGGACTAGTCTATCTCTAATACAAACCGGATACAAGTCCTGGTCTTAACTCCTTGTAAGGTAAATATTCCTCATGCCTTTCCTCTTAAACCGGCCCACCATAGTATGAACTGGCCTTCTGGGCCATGGGCCTCGTCATCCATCTGACCCGCCCGCCGGGTTACTAATGAACCGCCAAGACCGAGCGGGTAGCCGGTGAACCGCCAAGCTCCGGGCGGGTTACCAGTGAGTCATCCAGTCCGGCCGGTTTATGCTTCCGGCCGGTTTACGCCACGGGGTATATCCCCGACAGAAACCGACTATCGGCAAACCCCCACCTCGCCCGCCGCGCGATGGCTGAAGTTAGGCTGGTCATACTGGGAGTAACTTAGCAAGTAACATAGCGCATTTCAAGACAAGTTTGCTTATGTGGCATATAGTTAATGAGGAGAGAAATGTTTGGAGTAACATAATATGTTACTATAACATAACGCAAACCAAAGCAAAATGAGTCTATAATGTAATAAATGCAATCATCTATGATAATACTTGTATGTTACTTTGCACTATGAAGGTAGTAACAAAGACTAGTGTCATATGCATGACACTAGTCTAAGTTACTCCCCACTATAACCAGCCTTAGAGAAACGACGAGGTTGAAGAGATTGCTCTAGCATGGACTCCAAGAAATAATATGGTGTCAGATGGATGTCGTGGTGGTGGCGTGTGCCGTACTCCTGGACGTGAATGCTTGTTCTTGCCCATGCCACCCTACTACTCCTACTACTTACTCCTACTAGTATATAGTATACTAGTATCGAGGATTCGAGGTGCCGGTTACGTACAACGAACACATTAACATATGGCTACAGTAAAAACACCCGCCCGATGCGCGAAGCATGTGAAGCTAGTACAAATTTAGAGAAGCGACTCGAAAGCCATTCATAAATTTAGTAAGTTTATCACAGGCATATCATTTTATTACATACAACAGGTCATCAACCCACATTGACAACGAGGATACATTATAAATACTAAAGTTTTCACCACACAACAAATAACAAGCCATGAAATGAACTTCAACTCAACCATTCCGCGGCATTGGAAACGCTTGCTTTGAACCACAACTGATTCTCTAGGACGGGCCATCTGTTGTTGATCTGGAGACCAACGCAGGACCGATCATCCAGGCTGAAGCGGCCTACTATATCAGTACGAGGGTAGGGAACCACCCAAATGTCCGAGGTATAGACACAGTTGTTCTCATAAATGTGTCAGCAGCAGTTGGATCGCCTTTCACCATCATCGGATAGTTTTTTCCAAGGAAGAGTGAGTTTTCTCCAAGACTATCAATTCTGCGCCAGGGAGAAGGAGTTGGCGCTAGCACACTAGTATCCATCCCGAATACCATGCAACGGGTGTTGGAATAGGTACGGAGAGTGCGACCATGGGATACACCTGCTTCCTTACCAGTAACATCATCAGTGGGTTGTATACACACAAGAAGAGGTGATCCATCAGAATTAGTTTCCAGGCGCCACAGAGTATATCGGCGATGCTCGTCCTCATGCTCGTGATCATCACCATCGTCATCTCCCCCTTGGTTATAAAAAATTTCAAGTATAGGTGGTGGGATGTTCATAGGACCTTGGAAACACAAGAAGAAGGTTAATTAGTAAAGGGAAACTTGCTAACCCGCATGCATGTGGATGAAACAATTATAATCACGGTGGAAGACAAACGTACCGAAACTACTAGGATGCCATGCAAAAATAGTGCCACGAGTGGTGGCAGCAAACACAAGGCCCTCGTATTGAATTGCATCACAGTACTCATCCGTGTACAAAAACTGATTTTTGAGCAATATCCATCGAGCCGAACCACGAAGGACGGCAACAAGCTTGTCGAAGATAGCAACAACTTGATAGTTGTTGTAATTCCAAGAGCGGTTGGGAACTCGACAAATTGCTATCTTCCGTAGAAGACAGTCACCATGACCGTATTTGAACGTGCGTACATTACCGGTGTGCTTAACCTCTGGGCAGTGTGCTGAGATTTTTGGAAGTGGAACCCGGTGACGAGTGTACACATTCAGAAGTTCCCACTCGTAGTTGGACCCAATGTAAACAACCCAATCTCTACGCTCGCCCAAGCCTTGCGCTCGAGCGATGGCATCTTAACATCATACGTATCATTATCAAGCGGCATCAACTGGCACAGGGCGAGGCCTCCGTCGTGTCGGCGCCAGTCATCAGGGTCATGGCAAAGAAGATAGGGGAGATCAAACTGCTCCTTGACTCTTGGGTTCTTTGTAATGATGTTATTAGTTCAGTCGAGAATGGGCTTGAACAAACCTGCCATGCTAGCCGAGGTGATGACGTCGCAACGATCAATGAGTTCCTCCACCACGTCATCTTTCAGATCGGGGCAAGAATAACGGGGTCGTTTCCGGCCTGGTCCCTCCATGGAGAGGACGATCGAACAATGGCAGAAGAAAGGGTGAAGGGCTGAAGGAAAATGGAGGAGGGAGAGGAAGAGCGTGCGACAGCAGTTCCAAATCGAGAGGGAAAGGCGAAGAGTCGATGGACGGTTGCGAGTTTGCCACGGTTCATGAAGAGGCGCCCCGGCCTACACGTCCGTTCGGAAATACTGGGTTGTGCAGGACACTCTGGCATGTCTAGACAGCCTTTTCTTTTATGTTTACCACAGACCAGCCCAGTAGTTTTTTTTCTTTCTGAAAATGGCTAGCCCAGTTCTTTTGTGATTTGTCAAGTAAGTCGCTTTATCAGGCCTGCTGGGCTGCAAATCTTTCAAGACGAGGAGAGCTTCATTCGGCTGGCCGAGAAAATGGCCTATCAGTAATGAGAAATGGGTTGTACATTTTTAAAACACATCAAATCGGCAATTATTTTCAAATATCTTTTTTTCATTTTGAGATTTTAAATTGCATTGATTTTTATGCGTGGACAATTTATTGGATTTTATATTGATATACATTTATTTTTAAAATCAGTCTGAATGTGACTCGAAATTTTGGGATTAAAAACAGTTCAGACCGCACCGACATATGCAAAATTTCGTATAATTTTTTAACCGTGGCCACAATATGGGCTGTAATGCTAACATAAAGAATATGGGCTCAAAAAACCTATAAGAATTAGAAAATGGGCTGTAAATTATTTGAAATAATGGCAGATGGTTTGTATGCTGTTTTCCACAGATTTGAGGCTTTCCACAGATGGCATGTATACTGTTGGATGTCCATCCAATGGCCGTCGTGCTTCTTCAATCTCTGCTCTTCCTGCTCCAGCCGCTCAAACAAGCGCCGGCGGGACTGGCTCCTCCCTCCTCCCCGCGGCCGGCTGTGCTGCCGCGCAGGCCTCACCGCCCCACCGTACTCCCATCACTGGCCTAGCCATCCCTCTACTCACCCACACCTGCTGTTATTCTCCGGCGACGGCAGACGAACCAGTAAACCCTCGTACAGTCGTACTCCCCTCCGCGTGGGAAACAAAAACAACAAATGAGTCTTCCCTGCCTCTGTGTCGTTCCCTTACTAGGCCTCGCCGTCGTCCACCGCCCTGGTGCTCTCTGCGTGGCATGGTCAACGACCGACATGCATCTGAAGTGGACTGTACGTGGAGAGGCTGACACCTGGGTCCACGGGCGCACGCAAGGAAATGCCTCCTTATTACGTGCAAAATAATGATTTCCTCCACCTGACATCTGGGACCCACCGAAACGGCCTCTGTATTTCGTGAAAAAATGTTATCGCCGCTGACAGCTCGGACCCACCAGCTATATCTTCGCACGCAAGGAAGTGCCTACTTATTACACACAAAAAAATGAATACTCCCCCTGCTAGCTGGGACCCAGTATAGTGGGCCTACTAAGTTGACGGGGATGAAGGGCTTTGTCAACTTAGTCAATACGCATGATTCTAGCTCGACTGACCGTACGATGTCCATCCAACAGCCGTAGTGCTTCTTCAAACTCTGGTCTTCTTGCTCCAGCCGCCCAAAGCAGCGCCGGTCGTGTCGCCTGCTCCTGCCTCCCGTGGCTGGTTGTGCTGCTGCGGAGGCCTCACCGCCCCCATACTACTCCCACCGCTGGCCAGGCCATCCCTCCACTCCACTCACCCACACCCCCTGTTATTCTGCGGCGACGGCAGCGCAGCCGAACCAGTGAACCCTCATACTCCTCTCCGCGTGGGCATCCACTGCCGCGCCTTCCCCGGCTCCGTGTCGTCCCCTTCCTAGGCCTCGCCGTCGTCCACCGTCGTGGTGTTGTCGACGTGGCGTGGTCAATGTGGTCAACGACCAAATTCCATTGGAAGAATACTGTACGTGGAGAGGCTGACAGCTGGGTCCACGGCAGCCGCAAGGAAGTGCCTCCTTATTACGCGGAAAATAATTATTCCTCCACCTCACAGCAGGGACCCACCGGATGCCCACCAGTATATCACGAAAAAAACGTTTGCCCCTGACTGCTGGGACCCACCCGATGGGCCACCGTATTTCGTGAAAAAAACGTTCCCCCTGCTGTCAGCTCGGACCCACCGGAAGTGCCTCCTTATTACGCACAAAAAATGAATACCCCCCTGCTAGCTAGGACCCACCTTAGTGGCAGGCTGACTTGTGGGCCAACTAAGTTGGCGGGGATGGAGAGCTTTGTCAACTTAGTCAATATGCACGATTCTAGCTCCAGTGACCGTACGATGTCCATCCAACGGCCGTAGTGCTTCTTTAATGTCTGGTCTTCTTGCTCCAGCCGCCCAAACCAGCGCCGGTTGTGCCTCGTGCTCCTGCCTCCCGTGGCCGGCTGCGATGTGGCGGAGGCCTCACCGCCCCCTACTACTCCCACCGCTGGCTAGGCCATCCCTCTACTCACCCACACTCCCTGTTATTCTGCGGTGACGGCAGCCTCACACCACAGCAAACCAGTGAACCCTCGTACTCCTCTACGCGTGGGCATCCACTGCCACGTCTTCCCCGGCTCCGCGTCGTCCCCTTCCTGGCCTCGCCGTCGTCCACCGCCCTGGTGCTCTTGGCGCGGCGTGGTCAACATGGTCAAGGAACGTCTTCCATCGGACGTGGACTATACGTGGAGAGGCTGACAGCTGGGTCCACGGCCGCAGCAAGGAAGTGCCTTCTTATTACGTGCAAAATAATTATTCCTCCACCCGACAACGGGGACCCACCGGACGGGCCACCGGTATTTTGCGAAAAAAAATCTTTTCCCCCTGACTGCTGGGACCCACCGGACGGGCCATCGTATTTCGTGAAAAAACGTTCCCCCCCCCCGCTGTCAGCTCGGACCCACCGGAAGTGCCTCCTTATTACGCACAAAAAATGAATACTCCCCCGGCTAGCTGGGACCCACCTTGGGGAGGCTGACTTGTGGGCCTACTAAGTTGACTGGACGAAGGGCTTTGTCAACTTAGTCAATATGAACGATTCTAGCTCCAGTGACCGTACGATGTCCATCCAACGGCCGTAGTGCTTCTTCAACCTCTGGTCTTCTTGCTCCAGCCGCCCAAAGCAGCGCCGGTCGTGCCGCATGCTCCTGCCTCCCGTGGCCGGCTGTGCTGCCGCGGAGGCCTCACCGCCCCCTACTATTCCCACCGCTGGCCAGGCCCTGCGGCGACGGCAGCCTCACACCGCAGCCGAACCAGTGAACCCTCGTAGTCCTCTCCGCGCGGGCTTCCACTGCCACGTCGTCCCCTTCCTAGGCCTCGCCGTCGTCCACCGCCGTGGTGCTCTCCGCGCGGCGTGGTCAACGTGGTCAAGGAACGACTTCCATCGGAAAGTACTGTACGTGGAGAGGCTGACAGCTGGGTCCACGGCCACAGCCCAGTTTTTTGTGATTTGCCAAGTAAGTCGCTTTGTCAGGCATGTTGGGCTGCAAATCTTTCAAGACGAGGAGAGCTTTCATTCGGCTGGCCGAGAAAATGGCCCATCAGTAATGAGAAATGGGTTGTACATTTTTAAAACACATCAAACCGGCAATTAGTTTCAAATACCTTTTTTTCATTTCAAGATTTTAAATTACATTAATTTTTATGCGTGGAGAATTTGTTGGATTTTATATTGATATACATTTATTTTTAAAATCAGTTTGAATGTGAGTCGAAATTTTGGGATTAAAAATAGTTCGGACCGCACCGAAATATGCAAAATTCCGTATAATTTTTTAACCGTTCCCACAATATGGGCTATAATGCTAACAAAAAGAATATGGGATCCAAAAAATACCTTAAGAATTAGCAAATGGGCTGTAGATTATTAGAAATAATGGCAGATGGGTTGTATGCTGTTTTCCACAGATTTGAGGCTTTCCTAAAAAAAGGTTGACGCACAAGCACTGACTGTTGGATGTCCATCCAACGGTTGTCGTGCTTCTTCAATCTCTGCTCTTCCTGCTCCAGCCGCTCAAACAAGTGCCGGCGGGACTGCCTGCTCCCTCCTCCTCGCGGCCGGCTGTGCTGCCGCGCAGGCCTCACCGCCCGACCATACTCCCATCGCTGGCCTAGCCATCCCTCTACTCACCCACACCTACTGTTATTCTCCGGCGACGGCAGACGAACCTGTAAACCCTCGTACAGTCGTACTCCCCTCCGTGTGGGAAACAACTGCCTAGTCCTCCTTGCCTCCGTGTCGTCCCCTTCCTAGGCCTCGCCGTCGTCCACCGCCCTGGTGCTCTCGGCGCGGCATGGTCAACGTGGTCAAGGAACGACTTCCATCGGACGTGGACTGTACGTGGAGAGGCTGACAGCTGGGTCCACGGCCGCAGCAAGGAAGTGCCTCCTTATTACGCGGAAAATAATGATTCCTCCACCTGACAGCTGGGACCCACCGGACGGGCCACTGTATTTCGCGAAAACGTTTCCCCCTGACTGCTGGGACCCACCAGCTACATCTTCGCACGCAAGGAAGTGCGTCCGGGCAAAAAAAATGATTCACCCTGATACCCGGTGACACCAGCTACATCTTCGCAGGCAAGGAAGTGCCTGACAGTCAGGACCCACCTGATCGAAGCGTACGTAGCGTTGTCATTCTGGTCGCGAACGTGTATGTACATACTGTTTGATGTAGAGGCGCGCACGTGTCGTAGTAGAGGCGCGCACGTGTCATAGTAGAGGCACGCATGTGTCATGTACACGTACGTACAGCGGCCAGGGTGCAAGAAAGAAAATACGACCACGTATGTGTACATACGGGCGGGGTCTCGAACGCCTACTCGAGCATACATACGGCGAGGGCTCGTGTACATGGCTGGGTCGGAACGGAGCAACAACGTCGTCGTCGTGTTCATGGGGATGTAGCGTCGTCGTGTTCATGGGGAGGTAACGGAATGCGTCATGTTCATGGGGAGGCAACGGAATGCGTATGAGCCAACCGGCTGGGTCGGAACGGAATGCGTGGTCGTGTTCATCGGGAGGGCTTGACGGAACAGGCGATGGAAACGAGGCCTGGCGTACCGCAGAACGGAGGAAATGGCCTTGTGTTCGACCGGCCAGGTTCGAAACGGGATCCTGTTGATCGGGAGGGGTCTGGCGTACCACAAAACGGAGGAAACGGACCTCCTACGGTCAAAACGGGGGTCCTGTTGATCGGGAGGGGTGTGTCGTAGCCCAAAACGGACGAAACAGACTTGTGTTGGAGCGCTACGGTCGAAACGGGGGTCCTGTTCATCGGGAGGGGTGTGGCGTACCACAAAACGGGACTCTACGGGATACTATTCATCTCCATCGTCGACCCCCTCCAGCCTCCACGAGCTACTGTTCATCCACCGTCGACCTCCTCCAGCCTCCACCTGCGGCTGTTCATCCACGGGCTCCTATTGATCCATCCTCCACCGTGCGCTACTCCACCAGCTATTGTTCAACCAGCCCTCTCCACGGGCTCCTGTTCAACCACCCCTCCACGGGCTACTATTCATCATGCCCCCACCGTCTACTGTTCATCCTGCCCTCCAGGGGTGGTCCTGTTCATCCAGCCCTCCACGGGGTCCTGTTCATCCAGCCCCAACCGGCTCGATCGATCGGGTCCTGTTCATCCAGAGGCAACACCACGGGGTCCTGTTCATCCACCCCCACCGGGAACTGTTCATCCAACCCCCCCCCCCCCCCCCCCCCCCCCCCCCCGCAATGCTCACTGTTCATCCAGAGGCAGCATCGATCGGCTTCAGTTAGCAGCAGTAGTGAAGGAATCGCTCCATCGGGTTCAGTTAACAGCCATCGATCGATCGCTCGGGTTCAGTAACGCGTAGCCTGCAGTGCAATCACTCGGGTTCAGTTAGAGCCCAACGCCTCGCTCGGGTTCAGTTAGAGCCAACGCCTCGCACACACGCGTGTACGTGTACGAGAGAAACGTGCATCGCTCGGCCCCTGACCTCCCACCGTAACCGGGAACTCCCCGAAATTTTCCTCCCCCTCACTTCTGCCATGGTTTTTTCCATCATGGACGGCCCAAAGAATGTCATGCAGCTGCGTCTCCGGCCCACCCAGGACGAAAAGCCCATTTTTTGTCATGATTTTTTGTCATAGAAGTTGGAGCCCACCACATCTATGATGATACCGGGTTTTGTCACAATTATCGTCATAGAAGTGTCATATGTATGACAGAAAAATTTTTCGTTCGGCCCAAAATGTCACGGATGTGTCTTTTTTTTGTAGTGCATGAAGAATCTCGCTGCCAAATGTGTTCAAGGCTACAATGAAGCTGAAAAGCGCAAGGCTTTGGGGCGACCAGGAATCGACCCCAGAATGGCTGCCAAGAAGAAGAAGAAGCCTGATGTGGCCCAACCAGAAGCATCCAGATAGGAAGAACCTCGCATTGTCTTCCCGGCCAGTATGACAGGCTCGAAGCCTAAGATCCCCACAGTGGCTTCGGAGCTCAAGAAAACTAGGGCAGCTGAAGCCGAAGCCCAAAAGCGCAAGACCAAGGCCACCACTGATGATGCTCCACCGACCAAGAAGAGAAAGACAAAGAAGAAAGACCAGGCTGCTCCCACAGAGCCCCTTGTTGTCGAGCCAATCTCAGTGGCCCGTCCTGCGTCAGAACATAGTGAGCACCGGTTGATAGTTCATGAGCCTGCTTCCACAGAGGCTCCAGAAGTTGAAGACATTCCAGCTGTTGACCCTACCATAGCTGAAGACATTGGTCACCAAGACAATGTTGAAGATGATGAATTCCTTCCTCAGATCGAACACAATGTGGTATCATTGCCTGTTCTCACGAACAGCAAACTCATCAACATTGTTCGTCCATTGACGCCAATTGCCCGGGATGACTCATGGGCTGATCACTCACAAGACTCCCCCCGTCAAGAAGAATCCCCAAGTACTCCCCCACCTCAAGTCACCACTTCGGTGCTTGAAGACGATGACTTTGTGGCCCATCCTGTTGGAAATATGCCCTAGAGGCAATAATAAATTAGTTATTATTATATTTCATTGATCATGATAATCGTTTATTATCCATGCTAGAATTTTATTGATAGGAAACTCAGATACATGTGTGGATACATAGACAACACCATGTCCCTAGTAAGCCTCTAGTTGACTAGCTCGTTGATCAATAGATGGTTACGGTTTCCTGACCATGGACATTGGATGTCATTGATAACGGGATCACATCATTAGGATAATGATGTGATGGACAAGACCCAATCCTAAGCCTAGCACAAGATCGTGTAGTTCGTATGCTAAAGCTTTTCTAATGTCAAGTATCATTTCCTTAGACCATGAGATTGTGCAACTCTCGGATACCGTAGGAGTGCTTTGGGTGTGCCAAATGTCACAATGTAACTGGGTGGCTATAAAGGTTCACTACGGGTATCTCTGAAAGTGTCTGTTGGGTTGGCATGAATCGAGACTGGGATTTGTCACTCCGTGAAACAGAGAGGTATCTCTGGGCCCACTCGGTAGGACATCATCATAATGTGCACAATGTGACCAAGGAGTTGATCACGAGATGATGTGTTACGGAACGAGTAAAGAGACTTGCCGGTAACGAGATTAAACAAGGTATCGAGATACCGATGATCGAATCTCGGGCAAGTATCGTACCGATAGACAAAGGGAATTGTATACGGGATTGATTGAATCCTTGACATCGCGGTTCATCCGATGAGATCATTGTGGAGCATGTGGGAACCAACATGGGTATCCAGATCCTGCTGTTGGTTATTGATCGAAGAATTGTCTCGGCCATGTCTGCATGACTCCCGAGCCCGTAGGGTCTACACACTTAAGGTTCGATGACGCTAGGGTTATAGGGAAAGTATGTACCAAGTTACCGAATGTTGTTCGGAGTCCCGGATGAGATCTCGGACGTCATGAGGAGTTCCGAAATGGTCCGGAGGTAAATATTTATATATGGGAAGTCCCGTTTTGGTCATCGGAAAAGTTTTGGGTGCTATCGGTAACATACCGGGACCACCGGGAGGGTCCCGGGGGTCCACCAGGTGGGGCCACCAGCCCAAGAAGGCTGCGTGGGCCAAGTGTGGGAGGGGACCAGCCCCAGGTTGGCTGGTGTGCCCCCCACCAAGGCCCAAGGCCCTGGTGAGTGGGAGGGGGCAAACCCTAGGTCCAGATAGGCCTTAAGGCCCACCCTAGGCGCGCCCCCTCTCTCCCCCCTTGGCCACCACCCTAGATGGGTTTTGGGGCTGCCGCCACCCCTAGGGAGGGAACCCTAGATGGGGGCGCAGCCCCTCCCCTTCCCCTATATATACTTGAGGTATTGGGGGCTGCAAGACACACGAGATCATCTCCCTCTTGGCGCAGCCCTACCTCTCTCCCTCCTCGTCTCTCGTAGTGCTTGGCGAAGCCCTGCTGGAGTTACGCGCTCCTCCACCACCACCACGCCGTCGTGCTACTGCTGGACGGAGTCTTCCCCAACCTCTCCTTCCCCCCTTGCTGGATCAAGGCATGGGAGACGTCACCGGGCTGCACGTGTGTTGAACGTGGAGGCGGCATGGTTCGACGCTTAGATCGGAATCAACCGCGATCTGAATCGCTACGAGTACGACTCCTTCATCCGCGTTCTTGCAACGCTTCCGCTTAGGAATCTACAAGGGTATGTAGATGCACTCCCCTTCCCCTTGTTGCTAGATTACTCCATAGATTGATCTTGGTAATGCGTAGAAAATTTTAAATTTCCGCTACGATCCCCAACAGTGGCATCATGAGCCAGGTCTATGCGTAGTTTCTGTGCACGAGTAGAACACAAGTTGTTGTGGGCATCTATTTTGTCATTTTACTTGCCGTTACTAGTCTTATCTTGATTCGGCGGCATCGTGGGATGAAGCGGCCCGGACCGACCGTACACGTACTCTTACGTGAGACAGGTTCCACCGACTGACATGCACTAGTTGCATAAGGTGGCTAGCGGGTGTCTGTCTCTCCCACTTTAGTCGGATCGGATTCGATGAAAAGGGTCCTTATGAAGGGTAAATAGAAATTGGCATATCACGTTGTGGTTTTGGCGTAGGTAAGAAACATTCTTGCTAGAAACCTATAGCAGCCACGTAAAAACTTGCAACAACAATTAGAGGACGTCTAACTTGTTTTTGCAGCATGTGCCGTGTGATGTGATATGGCCAAAAGGATGTGATGAATGATATATGTGATGTATGAGATTGATCATGTTCTTGTAATAGGAATCACGACTTGCATGTCGATGAGTATGACAACCGGCAGGAGCCATAGGAGTTGTCTTAATTTATTTATGACCTGCGTGTCAACATAAACGTCATGTAATTACTTTACTTTATTGCTAAAGCGTTAGCCATAGTAGTAGAAGTAATAGATGACGAGACAACTTCAAGAAGACACGATGATGGAGATCATGGTGTCATGCTGGTGACAACGATGATCATGGAGCCCCAAAGATGGAGATCAAAAGGAGCAAATGATATTGGCCATATCATGTCACTATTTGATTGCATGTGATGTTTATCATGTTTTACATCTTATTTGCTTAGAACGACGGTAGCTTAAATAAGATGATCCCTCATAATAATTTCAAGAAAGTGTTCCCCCTAACTGTGCACCGTTGCGAAGGTTCGTTGTTTTGAAGCACCACGTGATTATCGGATGTGATGGATTCTAACGTTCGAATACAACGGGTGTAAGCCAGATTTACACACGCAATACACTTAGGTTGACTTGACGAGCCTAGCATGTACATACATGGCCTCGGAACACGGAAGAACGAAAGGTCGAGCATGAGTCGTATAGAAGATACGATCAACATGAAGATGTTCACCGATGTTGACTAGTCTGTCTCACGTGATGATCGGACACGGCCTAGTTGACTCGGATCATGTTTCACTTAGATGACTAGAGGGATGTCTATCTGAGTGGGAGTTCATAAAATAATTTGATTAGATGAACTTAATTATCATGAACATAGTCTAAATTATCTTTGCAAATATGTTGTAGATAAATAGCTCACGTTGTAGCTCCATGTTTCAATACGTTCCTAGAGAAAGACCAAGTTGAAAGATATTGTAAGCAATGATGCGGACTGGGTCCGTAGTCCGAGGAGTGTCCTCACTGCTACACAGAAGGCTTACGTCTTTGATGCACCGCTCGATGTGCAAACCCCTACAACGTCGTCTGTGGATGTTGTGAACACCTGACAGACACATCCTGATGACTACTTGATAGTTTAGTGCACCATACTTTACGGCTTAGAATCGGGATTCCGATGACGTTTTGAATGCCATAAGACATATGAGATGTTCCAAGAGCTGAAATTGGGATTCAGGCTCATGCCCGTGTTGAGAGGTATGAGACCTCTGACAAGTTCTTTTGCTAACAAGATGGAGGAGAATAGCTCAGCTAGTGAGCATGTGCTTAGAATGTCTGGGTGCTACAATCACTTAAATCAAGTGGGAGTTAAACTTCCAGATAAGATAGTGATTGATAGAGTTATTTAGCCACTATCACTAAGCTACTAGATCTTCGTGATGAACTATGACGTGCAAGGGATGGAGTTGATCCCGGAGCTATTCGCGGTGCTTAAGACCGCAAAAGGTAGAAATCAAGAAGGAGCATCAAGTGTTGATGGTTTAACAAGACCACTGGTTTCAAGAAGGGCAAGGGCTAGAAGGGAAACTTCATGGATGGCAAACCAGTTGCCGCTCCAGTGAAGGAACCCAAGGTTGAACCCAAACCCGAGACTAAGTGCTTCTATTCTAAGGGTAACGGTCACTGGTAGCGGAATTACCCCAAATGCATGGTGGATAAGAAGGCTGGCAACTTCAACAAAGTATATACGTGTTATTAATGTGTACCTCACTAGTACTCCTGGTAGCACCTGGGTATTGGATACCGGTTCAGTTGCTATTATTGGTGACTTGAAGCAAAAGCTACGGACTAAACGGAGACTGGCTAAGGGCGAGGTGACGATGTGTGTTGGAAGTGTTTCCAAAGTTGATGAGATCACCATCGCACGCTCCATCTGCCTTCGGGATTAGTATTGAACCTAGATAAATGTTATCAGGTGTCTACGTTAAGCATGAATATGATTAGATCATGCTCATTGCAATACGGTTATTCATTTAAGTTAGAGAATAATGGTTATTCTGTTTACATGAATAATACCTTTCATGGTCATGCACCCTATGTGAATGGTTCAGTGAATCTCGGTCGTGGTAATACACATGTTCACGCCAAAAGATGTAGATAGTACCACTTTCTTGTGGCACTGCCGCTTAGGTCATATTGGCGTAAGATGCATGAAGAAACTCCGTGTCGATGGATGTTTGGAGTCACTTGATTTTGAATCGCTTGACACATGCAAGCCATGCCTCATGGGCAGGATGACTAAGACCCCGTTTTCAGGTACAATGAAACGGGCAAGTGACTTGTTGGAAATCATACATGCTGATGCGTGTGATCCAATGAGAATTGAAGCGTGCGGTGGATATCGCTATTTTCTCATCTTCACTGACGATTTGAGTAGATATAGGTATATTTACTTAATGAAGCACAAGTCTGAAACATTTGAAAAGTTCAAGCGGTTTCAGAGTGAAGTTAAGAACCATCATAACAAGAAGATCAAATTCCTACGATCTGATCAATGAGAATTTCTGAGTTATGAGTTTGGTAATCACTTAAGACATTGTGGAATTGTTTCACAGTTGAAGCCACCTGGAACACCACAGGGTAATGGTGTGTCCGGACGTCGTAATCGAACCTTATCAGATATGGTGCGATCTATGATGTCTCTTACCGATCTACCGTTTTCATTTTGAGGATATCCGTTAGAGACAGCTGCATTCACTTTAGATAGGACACCATATAAGTCCATTGAGATGACGTCGTATGAATATGGTTTGGCAAGAAACCAAAATTGTCGTTTCTTAATGTTTGGGGCTGCGATACTTAAGGCTTCAGCCGGAGAAGCTCGAACCCAAAAGCGGACAAACACATCTTCATAGGATACCCAAAGGTGACAGTTAGGTATACCTTCTATCTCAGATCCGAGGGCAAATTGTTTTTCGCTAAGAACGGGTCCTTTCTTGAGAAGGAGTTTCTCTCGAAAGAATTGAGTGGGAGGAAGATAGAACTTGATGAGGTTGTCGAACCTTTACTTCAACCAGAGAGTGATGCAACACAGAAAGATGTTTTCTGTGGCGCCTACGTCTGTTGAATAGGAAGTTAATAATAGTGATCATGAAGCTTCGGATCAAGTTGCTATCGAACCTCGTAGGTCGACAAGGATACGTACTACTCCTGAGTGGTACGGTAATCCTGTCTTAGATATCATGTTGTTAGACAACAATGAACCTACGAGCTATGGACAAGCGATGGTGGGCCCGTATTCCGACAAATGGTTAGAAACCATGAAATCCGAGATAGGATCCATGTATCAGAACAAAGTATGGACTTTGGTGGACTTGCCCGATGATCGGCGAGCCATTGAGATAAATGGATCTTTAAGAAGAAGACGAACGTGGGCGGTAATGTTACCGTCTATGAAGCTCGACTTGTGGGAAAGTGTCTTTTCACAAGTTCAAGGAGTTGACTATGATGAGAATTTCTCACCCATAGCGATGCTTAAGTCCGTCGGAATCATGTTAGCATTAGTTGTATTTTTCGATTGTGAAATCTGACAAATGGATGTCAAAACAAGTTTTCTTACCAGTTTTCGTAAGAAAAAAGTTGTATGTGATACAATAAAAAGTTTTGTCGATCCTAAGGATGCTAAAAGGTATGCTGGCTCCAGCAATCCTTCTATGGACTAGAGCAAGCATCTCGGAGTCGGAATATATGCTTTCATCGAGTGATCAAAGCTTTTAGGTTTATACAATGTTTGCTAGAAACTTGTATTTACAAGAAAGTGAGTGGGAGCACTACAACATTTCTGATAAGTATATGTGGAGGACATATTGTTGATTCGAAATAATGTAGAATTTCTGGAAAGCATGAACGGTTGTTTGAAGGGTGATTTTCAAAGGAAGACCTGGATAAAGCTGCTTACATATTGGGCATCAAGATCTATAGAAATAGATCAAGACGCCTGATGATACTTTCAAAGAACGCACACCTTGACATGTTTTTGAAGGAGTTCAAAATAGATCAGTCAAAGAAGGGGTTCTTACCTGAGTTGTAAGGTGTGAAGTTGAGTAAGACTCAAAGCTTGACCACGGAAGAAGAAAGAGGAAGGACGAAGGTTGTCCCCTATGCTTTTGTCATAGGCACTATACGTTGTGCCATGCTGAGTACCGCACCTAATGTGTGCCTTGCCACATGTCTGGCAAGAGGGTACAAAGGTGATCTAGGAGTGGATCACCAGATAGCGGTCAAAATTATCCTTAGAGGAATAAGGAAATGTTTCTCGGATATGGAGGTGATAAAGAGTTCGACGTAAAGAGTCACGTCGATGCAAGCTTAACACCTATCCGGATAGCTCTGAGTAGAGATACCGGATACGTATAATGGAGCAACAATTTGGAATAGCTCCAAGTGGAATGGTAGCAGCATCTACAATATGACATAAAGTTTTGCGAAATACATAGGGATCTGAATATTGCAGACCTGTTGACTACAACCTCTCTCACCAGCATAACATGATCAAACCCAGAACTCATTGAGTGTTAATCACATAGTGATGTGAACTAGATTATTCAGTCTAGTAAACTCTTTGGATGTTGGTCACATGACGATGTGACCTGTGAGTGTTAATCACATGGCGATGTGAACTAGATTATTAACTCTAGTGCAAGTGGGAGACTGTTGGAAATATGCCCTAGAGGCAATAATAAATTAGTTATTATTATATTTCATTGTTCATGATAATCGTTTATTATCCATGCTAGAATTGTATTGATAGGAAACTCAGATACATGTGTGGATACATAGACAACACCATGTCCCTAGTAAGCCTCTAGTTGACTAGCTCATTGATCAATAGATGGTTATGGTTTCCTGACCATGGACATTGGATGTCGTTGATAACGGGATCACATCATTAGGAGAATGATGTGATGGACAAGACCCAATCCTAAGCCTAGCACAAGATCATGTAGTTCGTATGCTAAAGCTTTTCTAATGTCAAGTATCATTTCCTTAGACCATGAGATTGTGCAACTCCCGGATACCGTAGGAGTGCTTTGGGTGTGCCAAACGTCACAACGTAATTGGGTGGCTATAAAGGTGCACTACGGGTATCTCCTAAAGTGTCTGTTGGGTTGGCACGAATCGAGACTGGGACTTGTCACTCCGTGTAACGGAGAGGTATCTCTGGGCCCACTCGGTAGGAAATCATCATAATGTGCACAATGTGACCAAGGAGTTGATCACGGGATGATGTTTTACGGAACGAGTAAAGAGACTTACCGGTAACGAGATTGAACAAGGTATCGGGATACCGACGATCGAATCTCGGGCAAGTATCGTGCCGATAGACAAAGGGAATTGTATACGGGATTGATTGAATCCTTGACATCGCGGTTCATCCGATGAGATCATCGTGGAGCATGTGGGAACCAACATGGGTATCCAGATCCCACTGTTGGTTATTGACCGGAGAGTTGTCTCGGCCATGTGTGCATGACTCCCGAGCCCGTAGGGTCTACACACTTAAGGTTCGATGACGCTAGGGTTATAGGGAAAGTATGTACGCGGTTACCGAATGTTGTTCGGAGTCCCGGATGAGATCCCGGACGTCATGAGGAGTTCCGTAATGGTCCGGAGGTAAAGATTTATATATGGGAAGTCCCGTTTTGGTCACCGGAAAAGTTTCGGGTGCTATCGGTAACGTACCGGGACCACCGGGAGGGTCCCGGGGGTCCACCAGGTGGGGCCACCAGCCCTAGAAGGCTGCGTGGGCCAAGTGTGGGAGGGGACCAGCCCCAAGTGGGCTGGTGCACCCCCCACCAAGGCCCAAGGCCCTGGTGAGTGGGAGGGGGCAAACCCTAGGTCCAGATGGGCCTTAAGGCCCACCCTAGGTGCGCCCCCCTCTCTCCCCCCTTGGCCGCCACCCTAGATGGGTTTTGGGGCTGCCGCCACCCCTAGGGAGGGAACCCTAGATGGGGGCGCAGCCCCTCCCCTTCCCCTATATATACTTGAGGTATTGGGGGCTGCAAGACACACAAGATCATCTCCCTCTTGGCGCAGCCCTACCTCTCTCCCTCCTTGTCTCTCGTAGTGCTTGGCGAAGCCCTGCTGGAGTTCCGCGCTCCTCCACCACCACCACGCCGTCGTGCTGCTGCTGGACGGAGTCTTCCCCAACCTCTCCTTCCCCCTTGCTGGATCAAGGTGTGGGAGACGTCACCGGGCTGCACGTGTGTTGAACGCGGAGGCACCGTGGTTCGGCGCTTAGATCGGAATCAACCGCGATCTGAATCGCTACGAGTATGACTCCTTCATCCGCGTTCTTGCAACGCTTCCGCTTAGCGATCTACAAGGGTATGTAGATGCACTCCCCTTCCCCTCATTGCTAGTTTACTCCATAGATTGATCTTGGTAATGCGTAGAAAATTTTAAATTTCTGCTACGATCCCCAACACAGCCAACTCCCTCTCCAAAGGCGTCGCCCGCACTCCGCAGGCTTCGCAAAGGACCAAGGCCACATGTCACTTTGTCAAGTGTTCCAGAAGGAGAAGAGAGCCAATCCGTTTCACGCCAAGTCTTTCATGAAGCCTCTCCTATTGCGAACATCCCCGAGTCTGAAGCCGAAGCGGCTGAAGATATTCCGGCTGCATCAGCCGATGAACAAGAAGAACCAAGACTTGAAGTAGAACGTGTTGCTACACCCCCAACCAACCGTGAAGTTGTTCTCGAGGAGAACGTGTCTGACCCTCCAGCTACTCGAGTGGAGGCTGATAACATTGAGGCGACCACCAACACCCATATCGACGCCAATGACGTTGTCATGGCTGAAGCTACTGTGGCACCTGAAGTTAATGTGGTGCCAGAAGTGATTGCACCCGAAGCCAATCTGCAGCCAGAAGTCAATGCCACTTCTCCTGTACCGCCTCCACGGCCACACACCCTTGAGCAAGCATTCTATCAAGGCCAACTTACCACCATCCACTGGCCCATTCTGGTTCCTCCACCTACTGCCGGTCCGCAATTTGACTATCATGTGGAGCACAGGTCTCAGGTCCAGAAGCCAAAGCCAAGGCTACCAAGGTTTCCAGGTACTGCAACTTCAGCATGATCATTTAATCTGAATGGCTTCAAGGCACACAACACATTCTTTGACAGTGCCAAGAACCCCTACACAAGGCCAAGAATCTCCTTAGATCGATTCTGGAGTTATCAGCAGCGCGGTTACTGTTCCTGCATCTTATACAATCAGGGGCGCATTTTCCCTCATATGCGTCTAGATAGCGAAGCCATGGATGGCCTGCCCTGCCTAGAAGAAGCCCTTGACTGCTTTAGAGATGCTGGCCTTCTACAGTTTGTGACTGCCAAAGAACATTGGAATGAAGAGCTTCTGCTACAATTCTACGCTACCCTTCACATGCGCGGCTACAACAGGGATCCGAAGACTTGGATTCTTGAGTGGATGACAGGCGATGTACACCATGAAGCTAAAGCCCAAAACATCATTGAGCTTACTGCCCTGCCCACTCCTGGCGAACATTATGAACCAGGTTGTCAGCTACACCAGAATGCGTTGGAAAGCATCTTCCAGAAGCCAGAGCCAAATATGAGCCAAATGCTGAGCATGATGAAGCCACTGCCACAAGACACTGACTATCCTAAGGAGTTCTTTGTTGAAGACCTAGAGTATCTGCCCCGCACTATTTATCATATTATCAGGCGAACTCTCTAGCCTGTCAAAGGACATTCTCATGCAGCGAAGCTTGAAGGAGCAATGAAGACATTGGTTTTCTATATCTTCAATGGAATCAGCTTCAATGCTCAAGACTTCTTCATCAGACAATTGGCTGCATCCGGCTCCGATATCTTTGGTCTGAAGTTCTATGCTCCATGGGTAATGCGCATCATCAAGCTTCACTCTACTATCAACTATCAGTCGTCTGCGCGCAATCACCTTATATTCTTGCCAGAGGTTGATCTGTCTGTCGAAGCCATTTACCCAGAGCCTGCAAAGGAGCCAATTTATCTTCACAATGTTGATCATCAAATCTTCACCCAACCCATTGAAGGAGTTCAGGCCGTTTCTCGTGTTTATCCCTTGGCTAGCAACACACGTGCCACTCGCACCCAAACTGAAGCCACTGCAAGTACCATCGCCCAAAGGCCTCGGAAGCGATCTCGTGTTCTCAATGACCGAGAGCTTCTCGTCGCTCTACATCAGAAACAGGATAAGCATCATGACTGGCTTAAGCACCAGATGCAAAGCCTCTTGGTGGATGTCAATCGCATTCGAAATCTTGCCACCAAGAATGCCTTTGTTACACATGAAACCTGTCGGAGGTCATGGAAGAGTTTGACGTTGCTCAGTGCTGAAGCTGGTCTTCAAGACGATGGCTTAACAGAGAGATTCAAGTTTGACTCAACTCCTCCAAGGAATGCTCACTTGCGTTGGACTCCCTCACTTGAAGACTCTGACTCTTCTTCCTCAGCTGCAACAGTTAATGCCAGAGTCATAGATGATCAAGATGATGCTACCTCACCACCTCCAAGTTCGTCGCGTATCGAAACTGCACCAAGTTAGTCTGCACCACCAAACCTCAACGACGACCCTTTTTTATCGCCTACTCCACATGGGAACGAGTAGCAAGCTCATGTCTTCAAACCTTTTTGGTCATTACTGACAAAAGGGGGAGAAGCATATGAGTTGATAGTCTTCAAGCGGGTCCATATGGGTGGTTGCTATACTTTTTCTACATTTTCCAAGTGCTTACAACTCTCGCTTTTGATACATTTGGTTCTTTTGAGTTGTAACACTTAAACTTGATGGTCGTCTGCTACCTTTTCGTCAACTATGTGATGCGATGATAAATTCCGCATGTGCGATGATAAATCCTGCACGAAGTCAGTTTGCAGACGTCCATTTTTCATTATGCATGTCATTATCTTCATTATATCCTGTCATGCATGATGAATTGTCTTCATAAGTAGAAGAGGAGCTCCGCAAATACAACCTGCCATGTGCATTTGCATTCAAAAGCAAAATACTTATATGCACATCTTCAGGGGAAGCCTTTCTGCTACTTACGAAGACAATACCTAAATCCTTTACAATTTCACATACTTTTATCCCCATTGAAAACTTCAACCAGTTTGTCATCAATCACCAAAAAGGGGGAGATTGCAAGTGCATCTAGTGCCACCCCTAGTTGGTTTTGGAGTATTGACGACAAACCTGGTTGAGGACTAATGTGTTTGTGAGAATTGCAGGACAACACAGGTAGTAGTCCCTCATTGATTCGGTTTACCTACCGGAGATGACCCCTAAAAATGTATGAAGACATTGAAGACAAAGGTGGTATGTGAAGACATTCACATTGAATACTATGACAAGAGAAGACATTGCGTGAAGACTATGGAGTGCGAAGACTTAGTTGTTTCGTTGTTTCCTTTTCTTCTTTGTTGGGTCATAGGAACCACCGTACTGTTAAGTGGGGTCCCAGTGAACAAAGTTAGAGTGACTGAAGTGATGCTTAATTAAAATCCTATGTCTTTGAGCGAAGACAATGAGAGCAAAACTTATCCAGAGCTAGATAAGTCAGCTTTACTTGTAGCCCAAGTAAAGTTGCCACGTGTGTTTGAAATCTGACCGTTGGAACACGTGTCAGTTCCTTAGTGACCCAGGGTCATTTCGGACAAATCAGGTCGGGTTGCCTAGTGGCTATAAATAGCCCACCCCCTACACCATAAATTGGTGGCTGCTCAGAGTTAGTGCACGGCTTTTGTCGTTTGAGAGCAACCCACCTCGAAGCCTTTGAGAGAGAAATCCTTGCGAGGACAAAGCCCTAGACACCCAGAGCCAAAGAGTGTTAGGCATCACTGAAGTCTTCTTGTTTGTGTGATCTGAAGACTTGTTACACTTGAGGACTGTGAATCCTCCAGCCGGTTAGGCGTCGCGTTCTGAGCATCCAAGAGTCAATGTGGATCGCCGGTGAACGAAGTCTGTGAAGGTTTGGAAGTCTACCTTGAAGACTTACCAGAGTGATTGGGCGAGGACTGGGTGTCCTTAGCTCAAGGGGAATAAGGTGAAGACACGGTCTTCTGAGTTAAATCTCAGCCTCCCTAACCAGACGTACAGTTGTCACAGCAACTGGAACTGGTCCAACAAATCATTGTCTTCAACAAGCCACTGGTTCTATCCTTCCCATCTCTTTATTTACAGTTGGTCCTTGTGAAGTCATTGCCTGTTTGCATTGTCCATTTGTCTTCACTGTGTGACTATTTGTTCAGATTGGTTTCATACTATCTTCCATCCTGATCCGTACTGCCTAGCTGCTATTAGTCTTCGTGCTCTCACTTCATTGAATACTTGACTATGGCTTGTCTAGTGTAGTCTACCTTCCGCTGCATGGTTATAGGTTCATTTCTATAGTTTGTCTTCGAAACTCCCATGTTTTGAAGACTTCCATAAAAATCGCCTATTCCCCCCCCCCCCCTAGTCGATAACTAGCACTTTCAACAGGAACTGGTCATTCACATGGTTAGTCATAAAATCCTGCATAAAACTTGTAGATCACTGAATATGATATGTTTGATTCCTTGCAATAGTTTTGTGATATAAATACGGTGATATCAGAGTCATGCTAGTGGGTAGTTGTGGATTGTAGAAATACTTGTGTTGAAGTTTGTGATTCCCGTGGCATGCACGTATGGTGAACCGTTATGTAACGAAGTCGGAGCATCAGGTATTTATTGATTGTCTTCCTTATGAGTGGCGGTCGAGGACGAGCGATGGTATTTTCCTACCAATCTATCCCCCTAGGAGCATGCGCGGAGTACTTTTTTTCGACGACTAATAGGTTTTTGCAGTAAGTATGTGAGTTCTTTATGACTAATGTTGAGTCCATGGATTATACGCAATCTCACCCTTCCATCAATGCTAGCCTCTTCGGTACCGTGCATTGCCTTTTATCACCTCGAGAGTTGGTGCAAACTTCGTTGGTGCATCAAAACCCCATGATACGATACACTCTATCACACATAAGCCTCCTTATATCTTCCTCAAAATAACCACCATACCTACCTATTATGGCATTTCCATAGCCACTCCGAGATATATTGCCATGCAATTTCCATCATCATCATATACATGACTTGAGCATTTATTGTCAAGTTGCTTTGCATGATCGTAAGATAGCTAGCATGATGTTTTCATGGATTGTCCGTTTTTTATGTCATTGCTACGCTAGATCATTGCACATCCCGATACACCATCGGAGGCATTCATATAGAGTCATATCTTTGTTCTAGTATCGAGTTGTAATATTGAGTTGTAAGTAAATAAAAGTGTGATGATCATCATTATTAGAACATTGTCCCATGATAAAAAAAAAAGTGGCCAAAGAAGCCCCCCCCCCAAAAAAAGATAGAGGCCAAAAAGCCTACAAAAAAGAAAAAAAGAGAGAAGGGACAATGTTACAATCCTTTTACCACACTTGTGCTTCAGAGTAGCACCATGTTCTTGATATAGAGAGTCTCTCGAGTTATCAATTTCATATATTAGTGAGAATTTTCATTATAGAACTTGGCTTGTATATTCCAACAACGGGCTTCCTCAAATACCCTAGGTCTTCATGAGTAAGTGCTACCTCTTGAGCACTGCGTTGGTTTTCCCTTGAAGAGGAAAGGGTGATGCAGCAAACTAGCGTAAGTATTTCCCTCAGTTTTTGAGAACTAAGGTATCAATCCAGTAGGAGATCACGCTCGAGTCCCACGCACCTACACAAACAAATAAGAACATCGCAACCAACGCGATAAAGGGGTTGTCAATCCCTTCACGGTCACTTATGAGAGTGATATCTGATAGATATGATAAGATAATATTTTTGGTATTTTTATGATAAAGAGAAATAAATATGCAAAGTAAAATAAACGGCAAAGGAAATAACTAAGTGTTGGAAGATTAATATGATGGAAGATAGACCCAGGGGCCATAGGTTTCACTAGTGGCTTCTCCCAAGAGCATAAGTATTACGGTGGGTAAACAAATTACTGTCGAGCAATTGATAGAATTGAGCATAGTTATGAGAATATCTAGGTATGATCATGTATATAGGCATCATGTCCGCGACAAGTAGACCAAAACGATTCTGCATCTACTACTATTACTCCACACATCGACCGCTATCCAGCATGCATCTAGAATATTAAGTTCATAAGAACAGAGTAATGCTTTAAGGAAGATGACATGATGTAGAGGGATAAACTCATGCAATATGATATAAATCCCATCTTTTTATCCTCGATGGAAACAATATAATACGTGTCGGTTCCCTTTCTGTCACTGGGATCGAGCACCGCAAGATTGAACCCAAAGCTAAGCACTTCTCCCATTGCAAGAAAGATCAATCTAGTAGCCAAACCAAACGGATAATTCGAAGAGACTTGCAAAGATAAACCAATCATACATAAAAGAATTCAGAGGAGATTCAAATATTGTTCATAGATAAACTTGATCATAAACCCACAATTCACCGGATCTCGACAAACACACCGCAAAAGAAGATTACATCGAATAGATCTCCAAGAGAATCAAGGAGAACTTTGTATTGAGATCCAAAGAGAGAGAAGAAGCCGTCTAGCTAATAACTATGGACCCGTAGGTGTGAAGTAAAATACTCACACATCACCGGAGAGGCCATGGAGTTGATGTAGAGGCCCTCCGTGATCAATGCCCCCTCCGGCGGAGCTCCGGAAAAGGCCCCGAGATGGGATCTCTCGGGTACAGAAGGTTGGGGCGGTGGAATTAGGTTTTCATGGTGCTCCTGGATGTTTAGGGGGTACATGGATATATAAAGGAGGAAGAAGTACGTCGGTGGAGCAACCGAGGGGCCCACGAGGGTGGAGGGCGTTCCCAGGGGGTAGGCGCACCCCCTGCCTCGTGCCCTCCTCGATCGTTCCTTGACGCACACTCCAAGTCTCTTGGATCACGTTTGTTGAGAAAATCACGTTTCCGAAGGTTTCATTCCGTTTGGACTCCGTTTGATATTCCTTTTCTTGGAAACCCTAAAATTGGCAAAAAACAGCAATTTGGGCTGGTCCTCCGGTTAGTAGGTTAGTCCCAAAAATGATATAAAGGTGTAAAATAAAGCCCATTAACATCCAAAATAGATAATATAATAGCATGGAGCAATCAAAAATTATAGATACGTTGGAGACATATCAAGCATCCCCAAGCTTAATTCATGCTCGTCCTCGAGTAGGTAAATGATAAAAGAAGAATTTTTGATGTGGAATGCTTTCTAACATATTTCTCAATGTAGTTTTTCTTTATTGTGGCAAGAATGTTTAGATCCGAAAGATTCAAGACAAAAATTTAATATTGACATAGAAATAATAATACTTCAAGCATACTAACTAATCAATTATGTCTTGTCAAAATAACATGGCCAAAGAAAGTTATCCCTACAAAATCATATAGTCTGGCTATGCTCTACCTTCAGCACACAAAATATTTAAATCATGCACAACCCCGATGACAAGCCAAGCAATTGTTTCATACTTTTGATGTTCTAAAACTTTTTCAATCTTCGCGCAATATATGAGCGTGAGCCATGGATATAGCACTATATATGGAATAGAATGGTGGTTGTGGAGAAGACAAAAAGGAGAAGATAGTCTCACATCAACTAGGAGTATCAACGGGCTATGGAGATTCCCATCAATAGATATCGATGTGAGTGAGTAGGGATTGCCATGCAATGGATGCACTAGAGCTATAAGTATATGAAATCTCAATGAAAGAAATTAAGTGGGTGTGCATCCAACTTGCTTGCTCACGAAGACCTAGGGCATTTTGAGGAAGCCCATCATTGGAATATACAAGCCAAGTTATATAATGAAAAATTCTCACTAGTATATGAAAATGATATCATAGGAGACTCTCTATCATGAAGATCATGGTGCTACTTTGAAGCACAAGTGTGGAAAAAGGATAGTAGCATTGTCCCTTCTCTCTTTTTCTCTCATTTTTTGGGTCTTCTTCTTCTTTATGGTCTTTCTCTTTTTTTCGACCGGAGTCTCATCCCGACTTGTGGGGGAATCATAGTCTCCATCATCCTTTCCTCACTCGGGACAATGCTCTAATAATGATGATCATCACACTTTATTTACTTACAACTCAAGAATTACAACTCGATACTTAGAACAAAATATGACTCTATGTGAATGCCTCCGGCGGTGTACCGGGATATGCAATGATGCATGTGTGACATGTATGAAGAATTATGAACGGTGGCTTTGCCACAAATACGATGTCAACTACATGATCATGCAAGCAATATGGCAATGATGAAGCGTGTCATAATAACGGAGTGGTGGAAATTTGCATGGCAATATATCTCGGAATGGCTATGGAAATGCCATAATAGGTAGGTATGGTGGCTATTTTGAGGAAGGTATATGGTGGGTTTAAGGTATCGGCGAAAGTTGCGCGATACTAAAGAGGCTAGCAATGGTGGAAGGGTGAGAGTGCGTATAATCCATGGACTCAACATTAGTCATAAAGAACTCACATACTTATTGCAAAAATCTATTAGTTATCAAAACAAAGTATTACGTGCATGCTCCTAGGGGGTAGATAGGTAGGAAAAGACCATTGCTCGTCCCCGACCGCCACTCATAAGGAAGACAATAAATAAATAAATCATGCTCTGACTTCATCACATAACGGTTCACCATACATGCATGCTATGGGAATCACAAAATTCAACACAAGTATTTATCAAATTCACAACTACTCAACTAGCATGACTCTCATATCACCATCTCCATATCTCAAAACAATTATCAAGTATCAAACTTCTCATAGTACTCAATGCACTTCTATGAAAGTTTTTATATTATAGAAAATTTCCATGTTGTTCTAAAGGACTCTCAAAATAATATAAGTGAAGCATGAGAGAACAATTATTTCTATAAAATAAATCCACCACCGTGCTCTAAAAGATATAAGTGAAGCACTAGAGCATAAACTATATAGCTCAAAAGGTATAAGTGATGCACATATAGTATTCTAATAAATTTCAAATCATGTGAGTCTCTCTCAAAAGGTGTGTACAGCAAGGATGATTGTGGTAAACTAAAAATCAAAGACTCAAATCATACAAGACGCTCCAAGCAAAACACATATCATGTGGTGAATAAAAATATAGCTCCAAGTAAAGTTACCGATAGACGAAGACAAAAGAGGGGATGCCTTCCGGGGCATCCCCAAGCTTAGGCTTTTTGGTGTCCTTGAATTTTACCTTGGGGTGCCATGGGCATACCCAAGCTTAGGCTCTTGACACTCCTTGTCCCATAATCCATCAAATCTTTACCCAAAACTTGAAAACTTCACAACACAAAACTCAAAATAGAAAATCTCGTGAGCTCCGTTAGCGAAAGAAAACAAAACACCACTTCAAGGTACTGTAATGAACTCATTTTTTATTTATATTGGTGTTAAAACTACTGTATTCCAACTTCTCTATGGTTTATAAACTCTTTTACTAGCCATAGATTCATCAAAATAAGCAAACAACACAAGAAAAACAGAATCTGTCAAAAACAGAACAGTCTGTAGTAATCTGTAGCTAACACAACTTCTGGAACCCCAACAATTCTAAAATAAATTGCTGGATGTGATTAATTTATCTATTAACCATATGCAAAAATAATTAACTAAATAGCACTTTTCAAATAAAAATGTCAGCAATTTTCGTGAGCGCTAAGTTTTTGTTTTTTACAGCAAGATTAAAAAGACTTTCCCCAAGTCTTCTCAACGGTTCTACTTGGCACAAACAATAATTAAACACAAAAACACAACCAAAACAGAGGCTAGGTAAATTATTTATTACTAAACAGGAGCAAAAATCAAGGAATAAAAATAAAATTGGGTTGCCTCCCAACAAGCGCTATCGTTTAACGCCCCTAGCTAGGCAAAAAAGCAAAGATAGATCTAGGTATTGCCATCTTTGGTAGGCAATCCATAAGTGTCTCTCATAATAGATTCATATGGTAATTTAACTTTCTTTCTAGGGAAGTGTTCCATGCCTTTCTTTAATGGAAATTGGAATCTAATATTCCCTTCCATCATATCAATAATTGCACCATTTGTTCTAAGGAAAGGTCTACCAAAAATAATAGGACATGAAGGATTGCAATCTATATCAAGAACAATGAAATCTACGGGCACATAGTTCCTATTTGCAACAATAAGAACATCATTAATTATTTCCATAGGTTTCTTAATAGTGGAATTCGCAAGGTGCAAGTTTAAAGAACAATCATCAAAATCACAGAAACCTAGCAAATCACACAAAGTTTTTGGAATCATGGAAACACTAGCACCCAAATCACACAAAGCATAGCACTCATGATCTTTAATTTTAATTTTTATTGTAGGTTCCCACTCATCATAAAGTTTTCTATGGACATAAACTTCCAACTCAAGTTTTTCTTCATAAGATTGCATCAAAGCATCAACGATATGTTTAGTAAAAGCTTTGTTTTGACTATAAGCATGAGGAGAATTTAGCACGAATTGCAACAAGGAAATACAATCTATCAAAGGGAAATTATCATAATTAAATTCCTTGAAATCCAAAATAGTGGGTTCATTGCTATTTAAAGTTTTGACCTCTTCAATCCCACTTTTATCAATTTTAGCATCAAGATCTAAAAACTCTGAATTTTTGGAACACCTTCTAGGTAAAGGTGACTCATCTTTAGTCCCATCATTATCAAGATTCATATTGCAAAACAAAGATTTAATAGGGGACACATCAATCACTTTTAGATCTTCATCCTTATTATCATGAAAACTAGAAGAACATGCTTTCACAAAGCAATCTTTCTTAGCACGCATCCTAGCGGTTCTTTCTTTGCACTCATCAATAGAAATTCTCATGGCTTTGAGAGACTCATTGATATCATGCTTAGGTGGAATATATCTATGTTTCAAAGAATCAACATCAAGAGAAATTCTATCAACGTTCCTACCCAACTCATCAATCTTAAGCAATTTTTCTTCAATCAAAGCATTGAAACTCTTTTGCGAACTAATAAATTCTTTAATATTAGATTCAAAATCAGAGGACATATTATTAAAATTTCCATAAGAATTGTTGTAGGAATTACCATAATTATTAGAGGAATTACTAGGAAACGGCCTAGAATTAAAATTACCTCTATACGCGTTGTTACCAAAATTGTTCCTACCAACAAATTTCACATCCATAGATTCATTATTATTCTCAATAAAAGTAGACAAAGGCATATCATTAGGATTAGTAGGGTCACTCTTATTAGCAAACAATTTCATAAGTTCATCCATCTTTCCACTCAAAACATTAATCTCTTCAATTGCATGCACTTTTTTACTACTAGATCCTTCGGTATGCCATTGAGAATAATTAACCATAATATTATCTAGGAGTTTAGTAGCTTCTCCTAAAGTGATTTCCATAAAAGTGCCTCCCGCGGCCGAATCTAAAAGATTTCTAGAAGCAAAATTCAATCCGGCATAAAAATTATGTATAATCATCCATAAATTCAAACCATGTGTAGGGCAATTACCTATCATTAATTTCATCCTCTCCCAAGATTGTGCAACATGTTCATGATCAAGTTGCTTAAAATTCATAATATCGTTTCTAAGAGAGATGATTTTAGCGGGAGGAAAATACTTAGAGATAAAAGCATCTTTGCACTTATTCCATGAATCAATACTATTTTTAGGCAAAGATGAAAACCAAGCTTTAGCGCGATCTCTAAGAGAAAACGGAAATAGCTTAAGTTTAACAATATCATTATACACATCTTTCTTCTTTTTCATATCACACAAATCAACAAAGTTGTTTAGATGGGTAGCGGCATCTTCACTAGGAAGGCCGGCGAATTGATCTTTCATGACAAGATTCAACAAAGCAGCATTAATTTCACAAGATTCGGCATCTGTAAGAGGAGCAATCGGAGTGTTAAGAATATCATTGTTGTTGGTATTGGTAAAGTCACACAATTTAGTATTATCTTGAGCCATCGTGACAAGCAAGCAATCCAACACACGAGCAAACAAGAAGCAAGCGTAAAAGAGGCGAACGGAAAGAGAGGGAGAGAGGAACAGAGGGCGAATAAAATGGCAAGGGTGAAGTGGGGGAGAGGAAAACGAGAGGCAAATGACAAATAATGTAATGCGAGGGATAAGAGTTTGTGATGGGTAGTTGGTATGTCTTGACTTGTGCGTATACACGGGCAACGGTGCCAAAACTGGCTCGTTGTTAGGAGTCAAATCTTGACTTGACTTGGCGCGAATCTCCCGGCAACGGCGCCTGAAATCCTTCTTGCTACCTCTTGAGCAATGCGTTGGTTTTCCCTTGAAGAGGAAAGGGTGATGCAGCAAAGTAGCGTAAGTATTTCCCTCAGTTTTTGAGAACCAAGGTATCAATCCAGTAGGAGATCACACTCAAGTCCCACACACCTACACAAACAAATAAGAACCTCGCAATCAACGTAGTAAAGGGGTTGTCAATCCCTTCACGGTCACTTACGAGAGTGAGATCTGATAGATATGATAAGATAATATTTTTGGTATTTTTATAATAAAGAGAAATAAAGATGCAAAGTAAAATAAACGACAAAGGAAATAACTAAGTGTTGGAAGATTAATATGATGGAAGATAGACCCGGGGGCCATAGGTTTCACTAGTGGCTTCTCCCAAGAGCATAAGTATTACGGTGGGTAAACGAATTACTGTCGAGCAATTGATAGAATTGAGCATAGTTATGAGAATATCTAGGTATGATCATGTATATAGGCATCACGTCCGCGACAAGTAGACCAAAACGATTCTGCATCTACTACTATTACTCCACACATCGATCGCTATCCAACATGCATCTAGAGTATTAAGTTTATAAGAACAGAGTAATGCTTTAAGTAAGATGACATGATGTAGAGGGACAAACTCATGCAATATGATATAAACCCCATCTTTTTATCCTCGATGGCAACAATACAATACATGTCGGTTCCCTTTCTGTCACTGGGATCGAGCACCGCAAGATTGAACCCAAAGCTAAGCACTTCTCCCTTGCAAGAAAGATCAATCTAGTAGCCAAACCAAACTGATAATTCGAAGAGACTTGCAAAGATAAACCAATCATACATAAAAGAATTCAGAGGAGATTCAAATATTGTTCATAGATAAAATTGATCATAAACCCACAATTCACCGGATCTCGACAAACACACCGCAAAAGAAGATTACATCGAATAGATCTCCAAGAGAATCAAGGAGAACTTTGTATTGAGATCCAAAGAGAGAGAAGAAGCCGTCTAGCTAATAACTATGGACCCGTAGGTCTGAAGTAAACTACTCACACATCACCGGAGAGGCCATGGAGTTGATGTAGAGTCCCTCCGTGATCAATGCCCCCTCCAGCCGAGCTCCGGAAAAGGCCCCGAGATGGGATCTCTCGGGTACAGAAGGTTGCGGTGGTGGAATTAGGTTTTCATGGTGCTCCTGGATGTTTGGGGGGCACGTGGATATATATATATATATAGGAGGAAAAAGTACGTCGGTGGAGCAACAAGGGGCCCACGAGGGTGGAGGGCGCGCCCCCTGCCTCGTGCCCTCCTCGACCGTTTCTTGACGCACACTCCAAGTCTCCTGGATCACGTTTGTTGAGAAAATCACGTTCCCGAAGGTTTCATTCCGTTTGGACTACGTTTGATATTCCTTTTCTTTGAAACCCTAAAATAGGCAAAAAAAACAACAATTTGGGCTGGGCCTCCGGTTAGTAGGTTAGTCCCAAAAATGATATAAAAGTGTAAAATAAAGCCCATTAACATCCAAAATAGATAATATAATAGCATGGAGCAATCAAAAATTATAGATACGTTGGAGACGTATCAGCAAGCAAGTTGGATGCACACCCACTTAGTTTTAGTTTGAGCTTGCATACACTTATAGCTCTAGTGCATCCGTTGCATGGCAATCCCTACTCCTCCCATTGACATCAATTGATGGGCATCTCCATAGCCTGTTGATTAGCCGCGTAGATGTGAAACTTTCTCCCTTTTTGTCTTCTCCACACAACCTCCATCACCATATTCTATTCCACCTATAGTGTTATATCCATGGCTCACGCTCATGTATTGCGTGAAAGTTGAAAAGGTTTAAGAACATCAAAAGTATGAAACAATTGCTTGGCTTGTCATCGGGGTTGTGCATGATTTAAATGCTTTGTGTGGTGAAGATGGAGTATAGCCAGACCATATGATTTTGTAGGGATAACTTTCTTTGGCCATGTTATTTTGAAAAGATATGATTGCTTTATTAGTATGCTTGAAGTATTACTGTCTTAATGTCAAACGATAGACTATTTCTTTGAATCACTCGTGTCTTAATATTCATGCCATGATTAGATTACATGATCAAGATTGTGCTAGGTAGCATTCCACATCAAAAATTATCTTTTTTATCATTCACCTACTCAAGGACGAGCAGGAATTAGGCTTGGGGATGCTGATACGTCTTCGTTGTATCTATAATTTTTTATTGTTCCATGCCAATATTCTACAACTTTCATATACTTTTGGAAACTTTTTATACTATTTTTGGGACTAACATATTAATCCAGTGCCCAATGCTAGTTCCTGTTTGTTGCATGTTTTTTGTTTCATAGAAAATCCATATCAAACGGAGTCCAAATGGGATAAAAACTGACAGAGATTTTTTTTGGAATATATGTGATTTTTTGGAAGAAGAATCAACGCGAGACGATGCCCGAGGGGGCCACGAGGCAGGGCAAGCGCCCTGGGCCCTCGTGGCCACCCCGTAAGGCGGTTCGTGCCCTTCTTTCGCCGCAAGAAAACTAATATCCGGATAAAAATCATGTCCAAAATTCAGCCCAATCGAAGTTACGGATCTTCGGGAATTTAAGAAACGGCGAAAGGGCATAATCTGAAACGCAGAAACAGATAGAGACAGAGAGACAAATCCAATCTCGGAGGGGCTCTCGCCCCTCCCACGCCATGGAGGCCATGGACCAGAGGGGAAACCATTCTCCCATCTAGGGCGAAGGTCAAGGAAGAAGAAGAAGAAGAAGAAGAAGGGGGCTCTCCCCCCCCCCCCTCTCTCCCGGTGGCGCCGGAACGCCGCCGGGCCCATCATCATCACCACAATCTACACCAACAACTTCACCGTCATCATCACCAACTCTTCCCCCCTCTATGCAGCGGTGTAACCCCTCTTTTACCCGTTGTAATCTCTACTTAAACATGGTGCTCAACGCTATATATTGTTTCCCAATGATGTATGGCTATCCTATGATGTTTGAGTAGATCCGTTTTGTCCTACGGATTAATTGATGATCGTGATTGGTTTGAGTTGCATGTTTTATTATTGGTGTTGTCCTATGGTGCTCTCCGTGTCGTGCAAGCATGAGGGATCCCTGCTATAGGGTTTGCAATATGTTTATGATTTGCTTATGGTGGGTGGCGTGAGTGACAGAAGCACATACCCGAGTAAGTAGGTTGTTTGCGTATGGGAGTAAAGAGGACTTGATGCCTTATAATGCTATGGTTGGGTTTTACCTTAATGATCTTTAGTAGTTGCGGATGCTTTCTAGAGTTCCAATCATAAGTGCATATGATCCAAGAAGAAAAAGTATGTTAGCTTATGCCTCTCCCTCAAATAAAATTGCAATAATGATTACTGGTCTAGTTATCGGTTGCCTAGGGACAAATAACTTTCTCGTGACAAAAAGCTCTTACTAAAACTAACTTAGTTGCGTCTTTATCTAAACAGTGCCTAGCTTTTATTTACGTGCTCTTTATTATCTTGCAAACCTATCCAAAAACACCTACAAAGTACTTCTAGTTTCATACTTGTTCTAGGTAAAGCGAACGTTAAGCGTGCGTAGAGTTGTATCGATGGTCGATAGAACTTGAGGGAATATTTGTTCTACCTTTAGCTCCTCGTTGGGTTCGACACTCTTACTTATCGAAAGAGGCTATAATTGATCCCCTATACTTGTGGGTTATCAAGTGCTTCGGCGTGCCCGAAGTTAGCCGCAGACTGTCCGCGTGCAGTCGTCACACTGTATGAGCGGCATCGGCGAGCCACAGAGCCGCCGCGCGAGCGCCAAGCCCGGTGGACGGTCGGACGAATCCATGCCCGCAAATCGTCGGCGGCGTCGGGAGGACGAACCCGTACCTGCATGTGGCGATGCTCCCTTGTCGGGGCTGCAGGAGAGGCTCCCCGACCACTCCATCGCTTGGCGCAGCCACCGGCGGCCGGAAAAGCCAAATCCGGCAGCCCGCGATGAAGGTCCGCAGATCTGCAAATCCGGTGGGCCGCCGGCGCAGGGGGGATAGGGGAGGCCTCGTGCGTGTGGCGGCCTTTCGGCGAGCTCCTGTCGGCTGCTTTCGCCGGAATCTTGGGCGACGGCCCGACGACGGTGCGAGGGGGAGAGGGGAGGTGGTTGGTGGGGAAAGCGTGGGCTGAAATGTCCCCCACCAACCGCTTTCGCTTATATGCAGGGCACCGCAGCGGCGAGGGGGAAACCCGCGAATACGCAGGTTGGGGCCGAGATTTTGCCACGCCCCTTAATAACTTTTGCGGACCGAGGCGGGATGCGGGATCTGATCGGGCAGGTTTTTCCGTCCCGACCCACATTTTGGCGGTTATTTTGCGGGTCGGGGCGGATGCGGGGTCTGCTAGAGTTGCTCTTAATGCAATAAACATTTTACAAAACTATATAAACATTTTTTTACACTATGCAAAATGTTGCTCCCATTTTTAAAAATTCAAAATTTTAAGGCATTAAAATTTTGTTTAGGTTTTAACATTAATTCCCATATTTTTCAGAAGTGTGTACTTTTTCAAAATTGATCATGTTTTCAAAAAGTTGTTCATTTTAAAAAAAAGTACTATTCTGTTTTAAAATCCAAAATGAAAAGAAAAAAAAAGAAAACATGTTAATTATAGAAAAATTAGGAGGAATCTTGAATTAGAGTCTTATGGGCAAGGGCACTATTGTTGATTTACTAACCTCTATATGAAACGCGGGCATGAATAAAAAAGGAACAGTTCGAGTAGTATCTATAAATATTACTGAAAACATAGCATCTTTCTCACACATCTGTTCAGGTTCCAAAAGGTGCTCCTGTTTTTAAAAAAAATCGAAAAGTGTTTGCATTTTTAAATTTTGTTCAGGTTTCAAATTTTGTTCCTATTTTTTCAATGAACGTTTATGTTTAATTTTTTTTTCACTTTTTCGAAATTGATTCTGTTTCCAAAAAGTTGTTCATTTTCATAATATTCTTTACGTTTCCATATTTGTTTGCCCTAATTTTTTTCCCTAATCTCTACTTTGTGCCAGATGTTTGAATATTCCGAGCCTCTCATTAAATCACTAACAACCATTTGTTCTAGTGGCTTGCGCGAGGAGTACGGCAGCCCCAAGTTGCAAGTTCAATTCTCGGGGACGTGGCGCCTTATCATAAAGGAAAAAAAAACTCGCTCCGCACATGGTGGGCCGGCCCAATTGTGTGCGCAATCAACAGTTGACTATTTTTTTTGGTATTTTTATATGTCAGGTATATTACAAAAAGGAAATAAAAATAGACTCGAAGAAAACAAAAAAGAAAAATAATCGCTTCGCGCCTGTTGGGCCGGCCGAGTCGCGTGCACAGTCGGCAATCCCAGATTCAGCCAGCCACATCGACAATCCCTGTTTGGCAGTGGCAGACCTAGCCCACCGGGCCAGGGTGGGCCAACAGTGCAATTGTACATATAATTTTATTTTTACCTTTTTTCCTATGGTATAAAGCCCATTTTCGAATCTCAAGGTGGGTCGTGGCTCAGCCTGTCCACCCTCTACCTCCTGTTTGCGAACGCTCTCAAGGTTTAAAGTAGACTAGTAGAACACCCGTGCGTTGCTACGGGCTACAATGCTTATAAATGAATCAAACAAATGATTAAAGTGAGGCACATACCACAAGTCCAAGTCAGTGTCGCATCGCGTTGACACACTAAACCTGCGACCTCAGGCAGCCGCCGCCGCCTCCTGACTCTTCTCACCAAAATAAACTTAGGGTTCCTCCACCTCCCGCCGGCGCTATCGTCGATCCACCTTGTCACCGGTTGTGCTACCTCTTGAACATGCGTTGGTTTTCCCTTGAAGAGAAAAGGGTACTGCAGCAAAATAGCGTAAATATTTTCCTCAGTTTTTAAGAATCAAGGTGTTAATCCAATAGGAGATAACACGCAAGTCACCTAGTACCCGCACAAACAATCAAGAGCCTCACAACCAACGCGATAAAGGGGTTGTCAATTGAAGTTCACTTGCGAAAGTGAGACCTGATAAAGATAGTAAGATAAATATTTTTGATATTTTTGTTGTATAGATTGAAAAATAAAGATTGCAAAATAGTAACGAGATGCGATGTAAATAAAAAGAGATGAAATACAATAAGAAAGAGACCTGGGGGCCATAGGGTTCACTAGTGGCTTCTCTCATGATAGTATGTATTACGGTGGGTGAACAAATTACTGCCGAGCAATTGATAGAAGAGCGCATAGTTATGAGAATATCTAAGCAATGACTATGAAATATATGCATCACGTCCGTGTTAAGTAGACCGAAACGATTATGCATCTACTACTATTACTCCACACATCGACCGCTATCCAGGATGCATCTAGAGTATTAAGTTCATAAGAACAGAGTAACACTTTAAGCAAGATGACATGATGTAGAGGGATAAACTCAAGCAATATAATATAAACCCCATCTTTTTATCCTCGATGGCAACAATACAATATGTGCCTTACTACTCCAACTGTCACTGGAAAAGGACACCGTAATATTGAACCCAAAGCTAAGCACTTCTCTCATTGCAAGAAAGATCAATCTAGTAGGCCAAACTAAATCGATAATTCGAAGAGACTTGCAAAGATATCAAATCATGCATATAAGAATTCAGAGAAGAAACCAAATATTATTTATAGATAAACTTGAACATAAATCCACAATTCATTGGATCTCGGCAAACACACCGCAAAACGTATTACTCGAATAAATCTTCAAGAACATCGAGGAGAACTTTGTATTGAGAACCAAAGAGAGAGAAGAAGTCATCTAGCTAATAACTATGGACTCGAAGGTCTGTGGTAAACTACCCACACATCATAGGAGAGGCTGTGGTGTTGATGTAGAAGCCCTCCATGATCGAATCCCTCTCCGACAGATCACCGGAAAAGGCCCCAGATGGGATCGCACGGGTACAGAAGGCTGCGGCGGTGGAAAAGTGGTTCCGTGGCTCCCCATGATGTTTTTAGGGTATAAGAGTATATATAGGCGAAAGAAGTACATCGGTGGAGTTTCGTGGGGCCCACTAGGGTGGGGGCGCCCCTACCCCCCAGGCGCGCCCTCCTATCTCGTGGCCGCCTCACGGAGTTCCAGACTTCCACTCCAAGTCTCCTGGATTGCGTTTGTTCCAAGAAAGATCCTCGCGAAGGTTTCATTCCGTTTTGATTCCATTTGATTTTCCTTTTCTACGAAACACTGAAATAGGCAAAAAAAATAGAAACTAGCACTGGACCTCCGGTTAATAGGTTAGTCCCAAAAATAATATAAAAGAGCATATTAAAGCCCATTAAATATCCAAAATAGGTAATATGATAGTATGGAACAATCAAAAATTATAGATACGTGAGAGACGTATCAGTTGCCTTAGGGCCATTGGGGCGCGGTGGATCCCGGCTCTTGCCGGTGATGAGAGGGCTCTGATTTTAGATGTTCCTTGAATTTTGTTAGGGTTTGTGTCCTACTCAGGAAGGAGAGACGGTGGCGGCTCCCCGAAGAAGGAATAAGGTTCTTCCCGCCTAGCCCACATTCTGGTGGTGCGTCTAGCATCACCGGTGGGCGTGTGGAGATGTGTCTCTGGTGAATTTATATTTGGTGGATCCGGTCATCGTTCGTGTACGTTCGTGTGTGTTTAGGTTGGATCCTTTCGATCTACGCTACTCTTCATCGACGATGGTTGTTGTTCTATTGCGCTGGTTCTATGGGCCTTGGCACGATGACTTCCTGACCATCTACTACAACAAGTTTTGCCCGGCTCCGGCGAGGGAGGGGCGATGACGTCGACGTGCCCTCGGCTCGCTTCAGTGCTTATAGTCGTCATGGTCTACGGATTTGGATGTAATTTTCATTATTTCTGGTGTTCATTCTGTTGCCATGATTGAAGATGAATAGATCGAAAGTTTTCTCGCCAAAAAAAGACTAAAGTGGTTTTCAAGGTCGAAGCTCATTTCTCCCTCATACGCCGGACGTGTTTGGGTTCCTCCAAATCCAGCCATATGTGGGGAGAAATGTGATTGTCCGAACCATCCACAATATTAGCTCCAACACGCGGTCCCAACACAAAACTCCACCCCCCACACACCTTTCCCTTTTTCTTTTTTTTTGTCGGACCCTTTCCTTCCCTCCCGGTTTGAACTATTTTCGCTGAAGCCCCCTTTCTATACCGGATGACATCCACCTCACCTCCTATACCAAAAATTGTTGTGATCTCACGAAATTTACCAACTCTATGTTGTTGTGCGTTTTCTGCGTCATGTCTTTGTGATGTGAGAAACGATCATGCACTGGTTGTATTTTGCCAAACAAAGGAGAGCAAAACTACAGGCTGGGATAAACAACCACAGGTCAAATGTACATTCATACAGGAAGCGTGAGCAGTCATCCTGTACCGTTTCAGTCAAGTATATCTCGAGTCACACACACGTTTCTTGTTTTTGCCAAGAATAAACATGCGCTTTTACATGAATATGAACCCGTATGTACATCTAAAGGTGCAGTTCGTGGAAGACGTGTCTCCACTGGCCAAAAAGTTAGAAGAATGGATGCTAGGGGTAAAGAATGGTACAGTACAACACACAGATCAACAGCACCATTTGTGAAATAGGTCTATGCGTGGGAAGCTGCTCTAGCTTCCAGCTGCTGGAGTGAAAGCACGGCTCCCAGTTAGTGAATCGTAAGTCGATAGATGTTTCTATATATGGCTTTACAGATGAACTATGTCCGAAAATTCCCTTCAAGTAGTACACCTCTAGTATTTGAGTACCGAGTTTAACAATATAATAGTGGTGCCTAAAAAAACAATATAATAGTGATAAATCATAAGATCATAGCAAGTTGGAACCAAGCCGCTTCTGATATAACATACCTTCGTAGCATGCTTATTTGATCTGTGAGAGCTCTGCAAAAATTAGAAGGGGGGGATTTCGGCCAAACATGAACATGCATTAGAGATAAATACAGTTGCTCCTTTTGGGCACGGGTTGCATGGAGTTGATGCCTTTGTAGCATTACATGGTTGACAAAAATAGAGCTTTTGACAAACTTATTAGCCACTGATGCCCTGCTTGCCCATGCCACACTTTAGTCTTGCGGACGTTCGCGGACTCGCGTCCGCCTGCATGCCTACCTCTCAGCACTCATTAGGGACATGCATTTATTTCACACAAATATATTCAGGAGGTTTAACTTACATGTAGCCCCTACGAAGGATGCATGGTTAGAACAGACATATACCTTGTTGGAAAATATATCTAGCCGTTTTATATATGCATTCAGTTATTTGAGATCTTGCCACGTGGTTATCTCTTATTTTAATCTTCATGCAAAGGCATGATATTAAGTACACGAATGTTGTTTGCAGATATTGTTAAAGTTTGACTGTTCAAATATATGAAGCTTTCATACAATGAAAGTTGCATGCATTGAATTATTGGGATCTTCTATTTTCCAAAATATTGTAATAAAGAAAAAAAGTACTTGCCTAGTCATACATGATTGAAAAGAACGGACAAATACAGAAAACACAATCATGTGTGTCGTATGCCCCCATACCTTACATGGTTGATGATCTAGCCGTCGACTGGTGCTAGAAGTTCTCCCACTCTTATAGCCTATCAAGGCTCTGCTTGTGGCTCTCAAAGACCTCATATAGCTCTAGCGGGTATTCGTCACCTTGCTCATCGTTGCGGAAGTTAACAGCATTGTCTCCCCTGGTTCAACTATGTCAATTTACAACATTCTGGATTGATTAAATCTCTATTGAAGAACACCAAGTGGCATGACACAATTATGGTCATTTTCTGAGAAAATACACTCAAACGGCTCTTGAATTCACCACGACCTTGCTGGCATAAATTCTTTTTGCATGCAATAAGTAGTTCATCTTCTTTCTGTTGATCCATTTATGCATATCACTCCCTGGCACATTGTCTATTCCGTTATTTTGCATCTATAGGTTGGCTTTTAAGGTCGACAACACCTAAAAAAAGTAAAATCTAATTAGTTATTTACCAACACATGATACATTTACAATTTACTTGATCAATCAATATTACTTGTGTTGATGGAGTTGGACAATTCTTTGAAGGAATACATTCACTTGATAGTGTCGGTGACTCCATCTGCAACGAATTTTTTTAGAGAACTTGATTAGCGGAAAAAATGGGAAACTTACTCAGATGTTATGTTCATGGATCATGCCGGAAACTCCATATTTACTACTGAAATTGGTAAGAAAGGCCTGCTCGGCATCCAGTGAGGCCTCCAAATTCAAATTTGAAATTTCATCAAAATTCATATTTTTACATTTCAAAAAATTCTGAAAAAATACAGATATACATGAAGGCATAACACACATGTGTGTAAATTTTCAGTTCAAAATACATTGAAATGAGGGCTGTGCAAAAAAGACAAATCTGTGGTTGTTTAACACATGATACTATTCATCCTCCCGGGCATGAATTTGTCTTTTTTGTACAGGTCGCAACTCAAGGTATTTCATCATAAATTTTTAGACACATGTGGGTTAGATCGTTACATACACGCATATGTTTTTCAGAATTTTTGAACCATAAAAGTTTGAATTTGAAAATTTCAAAAATGAAGGCCTTCATGGAGCTCATCCTCCAAAACGCCTCTCTCTCCTAATTTATATGCTATAAAAACTTGACATGGCTATTAAACTTGACGAGAATAGTTTCAGTTCTAAAACACCGCATTTGTGAGATCATGTATTGGAATTGTTTGGTTCAAAGTTTTCCAATGCATTTTTTTAGGATTTCTTAGAAAACTATCATAATAGTGTTCAAAACTTCAAATACAACTCCTTCAAAGAATAGCTTCAACGATGATCATATGGAGTGGGAATATATTTTGTCGTATCCATATTGGACACAACAAAGGACGCTGGATGTTGGTCAGTCCTTCAATGACGACAAGATGCAAATAGATTTACCACTTTATCTACACCACCAAAATATAGATTATAGGCATCCAAAAGATGTGCATGTTCAACTACCATCTTATTACGAACAATAGAACCCCATAGCACGACCGTGAGTCTGTTTGAAAACGACAGCACAGTAGCTAGCTAAACCAGCACACAAAGAAAATACTTTTGTACTAACTCAAGGGCCAACTTCACGTACCTAAGTTAATGGTAACAAATCGCTGTACTTTGCAGAACGCACGGGCAGTCAACACACATATACTATGAGATTGGATTTTCAACACCCGGGTGTCTAGGCACCCGGTTATTCCAGAAAACAGCTTCTCGGGATCTAAACCAGGCCTGTTCTATTAGCAGTCTAGGATTTTTCACACTGTTCATCATAGGGCAGAATCCCACCTTCATTTTTCATAACGGCGCCAGGGGTATTCACGTGTATTCATATGAATACCCAAGATTTGGCCCCAAAAAATTAATACATGTCTTATTTAACGGCCCACAGCCCATAACCCACACAGGATACCGGCTACACTCGTCCCGTTCACTCGATCCAACCCTCACTTAGCCGTTCCCCAAGTCCCCAACCTAACCTAGCGACTGCGGCCAGCGGCGGTGGCGGCGGCGAGTAGCGGCCAGCGGCGACGGCCAGTACTGATTGCAAGCAGCGGCAAGTGGAGCCGCTGAACGGGCAACCAGCGGCAGGCCGGCAGCGGACCAGGTTATATTCTCCTCTTCTCCTAGTTCTAATTCCTATGGGCTTATGCGGCAGCGCCTGGTCAAATTGTAGCAGCGCCTGGAGCATCACAGAGCGAGCTAGTGCTGGATTTGTCCTAGTTCCCAATTCCTAATTCCCAGTTCCTAGTCAAATCACATGCTCCTAATTCCTAATTTCTAGTTCTATTATTTGTAGGTGGATTGGTAGTGCAGCCAAATTGGACAAATTGCTGCTAGTGCTGGATTTGAATGCAACGAGCTACTGCCTAAAGGTGGGTATTCCGGGTTAAAGTTTTGGGGACAAATTGCTGCTTGTGTTGCTGTCAAATATGCACATCACTCTGCTACTGCCTACTGAGTACGCGAAAATATTATTGGTTGAATAATTCGGTACAACTCCTCTGCTATTCATGATGTTGTAGAATGATTTTTCTGTGTCAGGACAAATTGCTTGTGCTGTAAAATGCATTCATATTCATTTGTTTAGAACGATCCGAACACTAGTTTGCTACACGACCAACTTAGTAGATTACTAGATTGCTGATGTATTTTTTTTTCTGATCTTGTATCACGGATGAAGAAGAAGGGTGTTAGTATTGTTGCATTGTGGGAAAGAGCTTCCAAGGCAAATAAAAGAACTTCGACATCTACACCAAATCCTCCTGATGTTGAAGTTGAGAACAGTAGTATCATTCCTCCTACTATTGAGAGCAATCTGCAACTGGCACTTGTGCAAGCACATGAACCTAATGATGGCCACCCAGAACCTGAGAGTGCAGCTGGCTCCCCAACCCCAATTGTAGAAGATGATGAAGCAAATGATGAAGTTCAGTTTGAAGTAGATTTGGAAGCACTTGAGTCTGATCCTGGGAAACGGATCCCCATCTCTAGGTACAATGTCAATGACCAGGATAAAGTTAGAAGGAGATACATCGAGTTGGGGGCATGTCAACCAAAGAATCATAATTTAGTATAGAGATATAAGTGGATTACAGCATCGTTTTTCTCCTTCTTGGTTTAAGGATTACAAGTGGCTTGAGTATAGTGTGGACAAAGAAGCCGCTTTCTACTTCGTTTGCTATTTGTTCAAGGATAAAACAAGATGTCCCGGTGAAGATGCTTTTGTGAAGAAGGGATTTAACATATTCTAAGAAGGATATCATCACTTTATTAATCAAAAGGTATTTATGTATTCATGTTGTTATTGTCTGATACATTGAAATATTGCTATTGCCGTTATGCTAGTGTTGTTTTATTCATATATTGCTAGTGTTGTGTTGTTTGGTTCATATACTACATTTGGAGCTAAAAAAAATTTAGATGAATACCTAGTCTTCATTTCCTGGCGCCGCCACTGTCCATGACACGCGCCAAATCGGGTAACATGCTCATCTCATCTCGGTCAAGAACATTTTATTGCTCTCCAAAAGGAAGGAACAAGTGATGGTAATATACCCCACAAAAAAAGAATGATGATAATATATTCATACAAAAACTGAACTGAAGCTGATGTGAAACCTCTAGAGGTCCACCACGTTCCTCTGACCATGATAAAGAATACGTGCAGAGGAGATGCCTTGCATGCACTACCTATGGGTTGTCGCTTCAACCTGACCCGCCTGACCCGCCTGACCTCCTGACAGTCCTACACATCACAATGCTAGTACCTGTGACCTATTCTGCCTGCACAGCCTAGTGGCGCCGCTGTTTGTCTCATTAATCGGCCTAGCTAATTATTCTGACACTGCAAAAGGTCTGCTGCTGGACAGACTACAGCACGAATTTTAACATGGCTGAACGAACAGGATAAGGGGGAGTCGGGACTCCCGGGTGCTGTCACACCTTTTCGCATATACTATCCCTAGTGCTACTGCTGCTGCATACTCAAAACGGAGGGAGTACTTTGCAAGCATAGGCCTACGTGTCCCGAGTTCAGCTGCATGCCTGCATGCACAGCACAGACCAGGTCCCGAGTTCAGTACGTCTTCGGCAAATTTGACTATTTTGACCTGTGGACGAAATCAATTCACAAAATGAACTGCCCGTGAAACTATTTCACAGCACTGACCCTTTTGTGTAGCGCCCGCCACGCAGGCGCCACACCCTACGGTGCAGTACCCAGCTCGGGGGCGTTGCACGCCAGTCCACCGTGGCAGTCCTTGGGCCCGCACCCAGCAGTGCAGCGCCTCCTAGCTAGGCGCCACACATGTAATGTGCAGCGCCTAGCGTTCGGGCGCTGCACTGTGACTTATCCAGCGGCTGGGCCCCCCCCCCCCCCCCCCCCCCCCCCCCCCCCCCCCAACCCGAGCTTTGCCCCCTCTCCCACTCTCTCCCCCTCTCAAATCCTCTCCCAAAACTTGCAAATTTAAAGAATTTGTCCGTGGATTTCGAAGTCATACCCTCCCTCAAGGTAATCTTCTCCGATCCCTTGTTTTGATCCAAGTAATGCTAGTTTGGGAAACCCTAGTTTTGTTTGGATCTAGAGATTTGCATGGAGATGTGAGATCTTTGTTTTCCAATTTCCTATGATTAGGCTTTGTTAGTATGTTAGGGTTATTCTTATGGGTGTTCTTATGTTGGTGCTAGGGTTATGGTTAGGGTTATTGTTAGGGTTATGGTTAGGGTTAGGGTTATGGTTAGGGTTAGGGTTAGGGTTGTTGTTTGATATATATATATTAGGGTTTGTATTCCGTGTTAATCCTTAAATTAGTACTCATGGAAGCAATGTTACGATGTGTTGTTTGAATGCTTATAGGGATGGGAAGAACATGTGTGTTTGTTCATCATGGGGACAAAGACGCCTTCTTGAAAGGCAATATTGAACCGGATCCGGATGAGCTAGATATGTTGTTTGATAGTAGTCCTAGCTATGCAGAGCTCTTGCAACAAGTGAGGAAAGATTTGAATTGGATGGACCCTAGTGATATCGTTGAGTTGGAGGGAAGGCATAATGTAGGTTTTGGAATGCACATCCATTGGAAGACAATGCGTATCAACTCGGAGCAACGTTGGGTTGCATACAAGGAAACGGTGGCCGATTCACTTGACAAGGCTCTTGAGTTATTTGCAACGAAGAAGGTTGATTCAAATTTGCATTTGGACTTGAACCGGAAACCCTCCCCTTTGGTTGCTAGTAGAAGCGAGATGAAATTGTTGAACCTCTTTTGACCCAAGAAGTGAGGCCAACATTGAGCCCGTTTACAAACAACCAAGATGAAGCTTTGCAAGAGGACAATGATGAGTATGCAGACGATGACAATGAAGTTGATCTCCATGACAACAATGTGGGTGATCTTGACAAATATCATTTGCAAGAGACAATGGACCATTCCATCCCTTTTTCCCGTGCATATGCATCGGATTCGGATGACGAAGGTCCCGATGAACAAGTTGATGAGGAGGGGTTCACGGTGAAGGAGGCCGAAGCTTTCGAGAAGGTATTCGGTCGGGATCACAAGACACCATTGTTCAAGGATGTTAGTCTCGCGGATGAAGCCGTTGTGGATGGTGGCAAATCTATATCTCTTGGGGTTAGGCCAAGCTCTCACCGTGATTTGGGAGACGACAAGAACCGGATTGGTAAAGGGTGTAAGTTCGAAACCTTCTTGGAATTGAAGATGTGGCTCGACAACTACTCGGTTACGCATTATCGTCCACACAAGGTGGTGCATTCGGACGTCAATGTGCGCTACACGGTTGCATGTGCATGTGAAGATGAAATATGTCCGTGGATTGTGCGTGCAAGACCATGGAAAGGAGGTCCCGCTTGGCACGTAGTGAGTTGTGTGCCAACTCACATGTGCCGAGGCAAAAGGGTGGATGGCAAGATTGTGTCCCAAGACCACAGACAACTCACGTCTGAGTTCATCGCTTACAGGCTCTCCAACTCAATATCCACACTTCCAACAATGAGCGTCCAACATGTCATTGACCTTGTGAAAGCCATCTTTCATTACAAGGTGAAGTACGGCAAGGCATGGAAGGCGAAGCAAGCCGCATTTAAGATGTTGTATGGTACTTGGGAGGAAGCATACAACCGAATCCCTAGGTTGTTGTTAGCCATGGCCGCCACAAACCTGGGCATGGTTCATGTTGTCGAGCCTCATGGGCACCAAACAACGGTTTATGAAGGAAAGAAAGTCCGAGTATTTGGCCGTGCATTTTCGGCGTTCGAGCAATGCGTGAGGGCTTTCGAACACTGTAGGCCGGTCATCTCCATTGATGGCACGTTCTTGACCGGACAATACAAGGGCACCTTGTTGGTTGCGATAGCAAGTGATGCCAATAACCGGGTGTTGCCATTGGCATTTGCTTTGGTTGAGGCGGAGAACAATGACAACTGGGAGTGGTTTATGCGTCTTTTGAGGACGAAGGTGTTACCCGCTCAAAGGAAAATTTGTGTCATATCGGATCGGCATGCAGGAATTCTTAACGCAGTGGAGATTGACATTCCCGGGCATGCTCCGTTGCACCATCAATGGTGCATGAGGCACTTTTGTTCGAACTTCTATAGGGCATGTGGCCTTAAGGAGTTGGCCGATGATCTTCAAGATTGTTGTCTTGCTTTCTCCGAGAAGCGGTTCACCACTTTGTTGAACAAATTGCTCGCACACAACAAACTTGATCACGGGGGTCAAGATTTTATGAATAGGCACATTCCCCACCGGAACAAGTGGGCACGTGCTTTTGATGAAGATGGCCAAAGATACGGTCAAATGACAAGCAATATGGCCGAATGCTTCAATAGGGTGCTCAAAGGTGCACGTGGATTACCTGTGACGACAATAGTTCAATACACATTTGACAAGATGAATGCGTACTTTCTAAAGTACTCAATGGAAACTGATGCACAGATAGCGGGTGAGAACCCGCGCAAGTACAAGTACAAGTTCCCACCCAAGGTTGATGAATGGTTAGAATTTCAATCACGAAAGGCGGACTCAGAAGAAGCTATATTATATGACAACGAAGAGTGGAAGTATGAAGTGAAAGAGCCAGGAGGAACCACAAACGATGGCCGGCAACATGGAGGTCGGGCTTTCAAGGTGTCGTTAACACAATGTGATTGCTCTTGCGGGAGGCCATTGTTGCTTCATCTCCCATGCTCACATTTGTATACCGCCGGTCGCGTTAGAAATGTGGACATCAATCACCCACGCACCATGAGGGAGTTAGTTTGAAGGAGATGTGAACCTTGATGAATGCTCGAAGTGCACCTTCTCCATTGCTTTTGCTAGCCGGGGTTGTTTCAAGAATAGTCTCGGTCTCATCAGCTGCTTTCTTGATCTGGGCACGCTATGAACAGAAATGGTATTAACGTGTTAGGCAAGCGAAGATGTGAATAGTGTGAATGAAAAGCAAAGAGGGAAAATACCACAAAGTTCATCATTGGAGCTGAAGGGATCACTGAGTTGCCTTTCCTGACTAATGCGTTGTACTGGTGTTGGGCTACCTCATCAAAAACAGTGTGTTCTTCCAAAATCTCCTCAGCATACGCCGGCTTGCATACCTCCACACGGGTACTTGCAAGAAACCATGTGAGATAGTTGTTGAACGCTACAGGGCAGTGCTCACGAAGCCGGACTCCTTTTCCAGCCCTAGCTTGCTCCACACTAAGCGCAAACTGTACGACATACTTTCTGTGATGCTTGGCCCAATCCTTAATCTTCCGCTGCCTTTTCCTATCCAACCTGCAAGTTAGAAACATAATATTAGTAGCATCGAAACCGCCGAGAAGCTGCTAAGTACTCAAGGTTAATTATATCTTACGCGTGTAGCAACTTGTCCGTGTCCTCCCACTCCGGCGGATGTGCCTGGAACAAACCAAACTGACGGCGCACTCGATGTGGGAGGTGAAGCTCAACCGCCCAGTTGCATATGAGTGGGCACCGCATACGCCAGAGATCCCTATCCCTAGTGCACATCGGATTCAGCCTGAACTCTAAAGGGTTACCAAAACTATCTCCTGTTCCATACGGCTCCCATATCACCTGCAAAATGTGATAGAATGCAAAATTGATATCGAGTTGCAATAGAAGCATCATAATCACTTATGCCATGTCAATTCACCTGCTCAGGCGTGATCGCGTCAAGCTCACTCTGGTACAACTTGTACATGACCGAGGGATCATCTGTCGTCTCATTTATCACATCCCACTTGTAAGCCCAAGTGGGTAGCCGTAGTAGGTCGCCTTTGTCGTCCCAATCATCGTACTTCACCTTCTTCGGACGTCCAACCGGCAAACGCTCCCAGCTCCATATGGAAGTGCGAGCAAACAACCACCAATACCTCCAGATGACCTACAACAGGCTTCGTCCAACTGCACATAAAAGAGAACATGGTTCAATTAAGAGCAAGATTGCATTCATAATGTAGCAATGAAGTGAAAAAGAAACAACTTCATACCTGTCTATACAAGTAAGCCAGTGTCGCCGAACCCCAACTCCATTTGCTATCGAAGACGGTCAACGCCTTCAGCCACATCCATGGAGCATTCTTGCCTGTGCCATCAGCAAACATAGTCCTGGATATCACATACCACATGTAGACACGAGCATATATCTTGACCGTGTCCTCATCAGCTTCCGGTGGGCAAGTACCAAAGTGCTCAGTAATCCACGTGAAAGTAGCACCGGCTGCGACTCTTTCCTTCTTCTTGTTTTCTGCTGCTGGTTCCGGAGGCTCCGGAGGAGCCATACCGATAAGGACATGCATCTGCGCGCGCCATCGGAGTCGGTGCTCATACATAGAGGATTCCCATCGATAGGAAGACCGGTGATCATAGCAATATCCTGGAGCGTCACTGTCATCTCCCCGGTCCGTAGATGGAAACTATGTGTCTCTGGCCGCCAATGATCAATAAGCGCGGTGAGTGCTGGAGCATTGTTGGGTGGCGTCGACCGTCTGACCATATGAATGAAAGGGAGAAGTCCTGTCTCCCTTACATACGGTGTGTATCGCTCATCATAGCGCATCCACCCAAGGGTGACCCCGTGAGAACGAAGCTTCAAAGGTGCAAGCGCCTACAAACAAACAATTCATAACATTACATATGGGGCATTTGTGTTTGAAATAAATATGAAATTCATAAAACAGGCCACTTTCATTATTACCCGCTGCTCCACCGCCATAGCGTACGACCGGTGTTGTTTGTCCCAGTGATCATCGAGAAGCCAAACCATCCTAACAATTTTGAAAGAAAGCTTTCTTGTCAACACGATTATCTTTTCAATACAAATAAACTAAAGTACGCCTACTAGATGCAAAATACAAAGCATATGTATCCAAACCATTCTTGCCAATACAAATGTAATTTCAATAAACTAAACTAAGCCTACCTCATGCAAGATTCAATACAAATATCTTTTCCATATAAATAAAATGTCAACCTATGTATCCAAACTATATAAATAACATGTCAACCTATGTATCCAAACCACATTCTAGTCTAACAAGGGTTCCCCAAATCTAATACATGCAAGATTCAAACAAAAATTCCCTAAATCTAATACACACAAGATTCAAACAAGGGTTCCTCAAATCTCCGAAATAGCATACATTCTATGGATAGAAAGAAGGGGATCGGAGAAAAGTACCTTCTAGGATGGATTGGTGAAGGAATCCACGGGCCAAATCGTCAGATTTGAAGATTTTTTAAGAGGGGATTGAGAGGGGGAGAGGAGGAAGCCGCCGGCCGCCTGTTCTGTAACTCCTCTGGAACGAATGGGTGGGGTGGGGGGGGCAGCGGGCGGCTGACATCTAAGTCACAGTGCAGCGCCTGCGGGCCGGGCGCTGCACATTACGGTGCAGCGCCTAGCTCTGAGGCGCTGCACTGTTGGGTGCGGGCCCAGGGACTGCCACGGTGGACTGAGGTGCAACGCCCCCGAGCTAGGCGCTGCACCATAGGGTGTGGCACCTGCGTGGCGGGCGCTACACAAAAGGGTCAGTGCTGTGAAATAGTTTCACGGGCAGTTCATTTTGTGAATTGATTTCGTCCACAGGTCAAAATAGTCAAAATTGCCTACGTCTTCATGCACCGATCAGCTGCGTTGCTCGTACAGTCGGATGGCCTAACGGAGTCATGGTGCTGGAAGATGGAGCGGGGTGGAGGTGTTCTGTTGGCAACGACCGCTTCAGCATGGTGGAAGACGGCTACAGCGGGAGACGGTGCGATCCGGCAGAAGACGGTGCAGCGCTGGCGGCCGCTATGCGAAAGAAGACGGCATGATCCGGAAGGGAGACGATGCGATATGGGCGACAACTGCTGTCGGTTATGATCCAGAATAGGTGGGCATTGATGCGATTATGACTCTGTGCGGGGAAAGAGATGCGGCTGCAATGTGTGATTAATTGGATCGCTGATTGGTTGGTTGCCGATTTTGATTGATTGCCGACGTGAGGTGTGACGAAGGAGCAGGAGCGGAACGTGTGGAAGCAAAACGGAAACCTTATTCTTCTTTTACCGCCTGGGCCGTGTATGGCAGTGAATCCTATATAATAAAAACTAGTAAAACGCCGTGCGTTGTTACGGGCTATACTATATATACATAAATCAGATAAATTATTGATATTGAATCTTATTTCTCTCTCATACACCAACCCAACCTCAAGGTCGACGGCAGGTTCCCGCGATCTAGTGTAGCAACATAAAAACTCCACCCCATGACACACCCTTATGTTTTCCTGTCGGACCCTCCCCTTCCGCTCGGTTTTCGCCGTAGTGAGACATTTCTCGCTGGAGCCCTCTCCTTTATAATGGGATGACGCCCACCTCACCTTCGCCATCTCGGCCTCTCTCCTTCACACCATATTTCCCCATGAAGGGATTGCATTTAGACGTTGAAAAAAATCGATGGCGAGAGAGTCATGGAGGAGGGGTAGAGAACGAACCGGTGAAAGCCAAAAAAACCTGCGTACGATGTTCGCTCCGCCTGGGTCATAGAGGAGTCCCCCTGGTAGAGGAGTTTGGGGAGAAGAGGACGGCGACGCGAGGACACGTCGGGAGGATCGCAAGGAAGGCACGCTGGTTGAGGAGATCAGGGAGAAGAGGACGGCAGCGCGAGGACGTCGGGATTATCGCGAGGAGGGCATGCGATGGGAGGATTGCGTTCACATACACGTTAATGGGCCAGCCCAATGCTGTGATGTGATGATGTCAAAGGTGGGCGAAAGATAGGAGTGGTGGGATGAGGTGGAGTGAGGCGAGACTACCAACTAAGACATTAGTAGTAGAGATTACTGAGAGTTGGTATAACATACATAATCCTTATGGAAAATGTTAGGCTGAATCTTTGAGTAAGTGAATCTATCTTGTAAACTCCATTGTAGACCATGCATACACATTATTCTCCAGAAGAACTGGTGCAGATTATTTGAAGGAGATTGATATCCCATAGACTATAGTCCTCGTGTAGTCTTGCATTGAAAAATATAGGTACGTAAGACAGTTAGCTTGAAATGAAATAAATAATTAAATGGAAAAGAGAAGAACTGAAATGAGGTAGAACTTCCAGTAGGGTCACATTTCATTACTCAGACTAACCAAAAGTTCCAGAACCGAGTTCTTGGAGCTCTTTGTCTTTGAAGTCATCATTCTTTATAATCTAAAACGTGAACATTTGGTTGGTAAAGAAGATTACGTGTTAAATATGACATGTTATAGCAAGCCTAATATCAGGACCACCTCTCATGGGCACAATCAACTCCTTAAAGCCTCTTTTTTATCAGATGCATAATGCACATCACTTACCGAGGAAGATTTTAGCCTCTTCAACATAACAATCGGCATCCCTTGTCAAAGCTCACACCAAAATAACTGCACGTGTAATCATTCTACCCTTTGATTGATAGACTGAAAATAAGTACACAAAAGATAGGAGCTACTCACATTCAAGCTTCTGCCACAAGCTCGTTGATGGTCATGCCCCTTCAATATGTTCACACATAATGCGTCAAAAAATAGTATTCCTCCAACCAACCCGTACAGAATGCCTCAAATTGACATGATAAAACAAATCCAGATTGCATTATTCATTGAAATGATAAAAAATGAAAACATCTCAAACCAATATGTATGTAGAACCTGAAATTATATCTTATGTATCAAAACGACTATACAACCTTCCAAAAAGCGAAAGAGGGCCATACATAATACAATACTCCTTTCCAGTGCTTTACGGCACCCGCCTCCGAATGCATCCCTGGTCATCTCCATGGCCTATAGGAGGCGCTTAACCTACAACAGAATTTCGAGATAGGAATCCCTTCTTCACCTACAGCAAAATTTCGAGATCCCAACACTATCAGGCTAATACAAAGATCCATGAGAAGTGTGAACGCACCAACGTCTCCGGGTATGCATGGACCGTACGGGTAACTGATTTGGGAAACGTAGGCGGTGATGCTGGCATGGCCGACGACACATGATGCATCTATAGTGAGACCGGCGGCGGCCAGCAGCACCGTGGCGGCCCAATTCGATAAGCCCGGCGGTCGAGTACATGGAAGGCCAGTAGCCCACGCCCACGATGTTGGCAAAGTAGCTCGGGATGGCAGCGGCGAATCACTGGGTCACCCGTGTCAGTGACCTCGAGGTGCCGTTGGCGCGAAGGGGAGCATGTTTCCACTGTCGCAGATCTCCCATGCGACATCAATGGTCGACAGTATCGGTCTCTCTCGATGGACCGGATCTTCCCTATCGCGGTATTCGGGGGAGAGGGGGTAGGCAGTGCCAAACAGCGGAGGGAGAGGCTTGACCTGGTAGGTTCTTGAGCGGTTTGACAATTCTTTTTTTTCAAGGATAGCTGAATGCCCTTGCGTTGCTATGGGACATCCAAGATATATATATTGATCAGTAGGTTATTAATTCTACTTCACAAACTTCGACAATGCATGCACATTTTAATTTTCGATCAAAAAACAAAGGTAACAAACTCCTATAACAGTGGATAAAATACAAGAAATCAGTCTAACTGAAAATACCACGTCTACCTTAGAACGTCTATAATATCAATTAAGAAGTCTGCTACAAAACTTACTAACAAGTGGAAAATGGGCAGCTAGTATCTCTCCAACAAACAAATCATACCATACAAAATAGATTGCCTGCAGTCAATAAAACAGTAGTAGGGCATTTGAACAAAAAAATACATAGGGGAAATGGAACATGTCGTTTCGAAGATTACATTAATCCTGTCAATGTTAACCACAATACTGAAGATAGGCCACAATGGCCACATGACCATCTGCACTGTACTGATAACGGAACTGTGTGTCTTCTTTGCTATCATTATAGATTAACATATTTAATTGTTTCAGCACAAAGGTTCCATAATGTCAGGGTAAATTCAAGAATCTTCACACGCACTTAATAGACCATGTAATAGCATGTTGAAAACTATGCAGGAAAAGCATGGTTCCGAGATACTTAAGTCTTGAGGTCAGTCCAGTCTTACCATGAAAATGAAAAGACCATATGATGTCTGGTGCAGCTCCCCATTCATCAGTAGAAAATCCTTTGATTTATTTACATGAAGATTCTTATTGGGCATGGCTGCATCAATCCGAGTATATATATCTGGATGATTGATTCCACACATGTGGAGCAGATATTGGAGATTAGTAAGATTCTAGCTTATTCCAAACTTTATTTATTTTTATCCCAGTTCTAGACTTCTAATGTCTGTGAAGAAGAAAATCTTTACCGGAACACAAAATGGCAACAATAAGAAAAAGTTATCACCGGAGCAATGCAGTTAAGAGTTCCGGATACCTTTCAGAAATAAGTGACATATATTAGCATATTTTATCAGAACAATTCAATCTGCAAATTAGCAAACATGGACATTCCAGTGCATAGTAGTACAAAAAAGGTGAAAAACAAGTGAACTGTGACACAATGTAACAGCTGAATCAACAAGGACATGTTAGAATGCGAACATATTGGAGATGAGAATTCCATTGACCTCTTGTTGGATTCTTCAAATCAGATCACTAATGGCGCTTCCAGCAGCGAGGCTTCCCCACGGCAAGGCATCTTTCTGGCTATTGTAGCTCTGGAGGATTATGCCATCAGTAGATAATCTACCAGGACCTAAGGCTTCTCCATCCGGCCACGGCTGCAGCCGCATCCACATCGCCGTGGATGCTTCGCCATATCTGCCTGGACGAGCGCAGACTCTTCATCACCAACCTCTTGTTTAGCCACGATGCCACAGTGGCCACCAGGCGGCTTGAAGCCACAAACGACATGCTTGAGCACACATCGCAATGTTGGGGGCCACACCCGACAGCGACACCATGCAACGCGTCATGGCGGCGTTCATGGAGGCGTTGGCGCGATGCTAGCTCCCGGCATGGGCTGGCCTATGCAGGGCACTGCTCCTACCCCGTGCGGCGCCCACGTCACCATCTCACCCTATACCATGCAATCAAATTGGCAGATAGAGTGCAAAATAATGGAACAAAATTGATAGAAAGATGAACAATGTGCAAGTAGCAACCTCAAAATACGAGGACTACTCGTTTTGAAGTTTCAGAAGAGTTGATTTCAGAAAACTTCAATTGAACGCAAGGCCGAGCAGCAATGTACCCGGATCAGCAGCCTGATTTTTAGATGGTGTAGCTGGCAAATCTTCAAATCTAGTCCGCAAGAAGGAAATCAAGAGCAGATCATGAAGTTAATATACAGAGCTTCCAGAAATCACACATTCACCTACATCCAAAATGAAGCCTCCACCTGCCAAATGTCCCAAATGCAGTATGTAAGGCAGCGGAATGGATGATCAAATCATAAAACACAATCTAGTATTTACCAGCGATTCAGTATCCTGCATGTCGGACTGGATCTCAGAGAGCCTTTGCTTCATCTTGTCTTCTTAGAGATCACCATGTAAGACGAAACCAACAACAACAAATAGAAATAGGCACGGGAAGAGAGGGTGGCGATCTTGGCGAAGACCTCGCAGTCGCAGAGTCGCAGTACTGGCGCTCGTAGCCCTGGAACACCTCGCTGCTTACGCTTGCTCCTCTTGATCGCCTTTCATGACATGTATTAAAGATAAATGGTAGCTAACCAGACCTGGCCGCTGCCACCGCCGAGAGGAGGTTGAGTAGTCAGCCGTTTGCGTAGGTGAAAGCTTCTATGTACGTCCTTGATCCATCGCCCGCCGTCCAGGATTGACCCATACACATGAGACAATACTGGGCGCGCATCGAAGCAGACTTCATGGCTATGTCCCGGATCCACCGCCCTCTGTCCTGCTTGACCCATCCACAGGAATCAACACCGGACGCACCGGCTCGTCGTCGATGCCGACGAGCTGTTTCATTGCAAGGTCAAGGGGGACCGCGGAAGGGCCACACTGGTGCCTGTGCTACGCGCTACTCGCTAGCGGCGTCAACTGGGAAGGGGCGGCTAGGGTTTGAACAGGGAGGAGGAGACATGACTTGCGTGGATTTTTCGTTTCTTGCGTGCGTGGGTATGACGGTTTTGCTGGTTCTTTCGCCGGATCGCATGAGGATGGGACCACGTAATTAAGAAGAACGAATCACGTTTGGGGTGGAACGTACGCAGGGAAAACCAACAGCGCACGGGAGGGAGGCTCGACGAAGGGTTCGATGACGTAAGACGGGAAATGGAATGCTGCGTTTCTTTTAGTTATTGTTAATAATTATTTTAATTATTATTATTATTATTATTAGAGAATTAGAGATTAGAGATAGAGATTAGAGATTATTTGTTTCCTGAAAATCTATTATTTGTTTCCTAAAGCAAATTGCATTAATGAGAGAGATCCGTTGATTTGGCTAAGGTAGGAAAGAATCTATTATTTGTTTGCTAAAGAAAAATGCATTAATGGGAGAGATCCGTTGATTTGGCTAAGGTAGGAAAAAATCTATTATTTGTTTCCTAAAGCAAATTGCATTAATGAGAAAGATTCGTTGATTTGGCTAAGGTAGGAAAGAATCTATTATTTGTTTGCTAAAGCAAATTGCATTAATGGGAGAGATCCGTTAATTTGGCTAAGGTAGGAAAGAATCTATTATTTGTTTCCTAAAGAAAATTGCATTAATGAGAGAGATTCGTTGATTTGGCTAAGGTAGGAAAGTTAGATCCGTGAACTTTTGTCATTAGGAAAGTGTTGAAAATAAACCGTACCGGACTACCAACTCCTCCAATAGATTTTTTTCGCTGGTTAATTTTCGTAGTTTTTTTTCGCTGGATTGTCTTGGGTGCGATTGGAGGTTAGGCCCTGGAATGCGTGAGGGCGGGTGGGGGCTTCGGTACGCGGTTTTTTCGGTTCGTGGCGGCTCAGTGTGAGGTGGGATGAGGTACCAAAAAAACATGGAAGGTGGGACGAAAAAAAACCTGGAAGCGAGACTACCAACTGCTCCATTAGAAGTAGAGATGAAATATCCCAACTTCCCTATGATTGATGATTGCATTTTTATTTGACATGGATCTGTCGAGGCTACACAAAAGTGCATGAAGGATTTGTTTTTTTAATAATGGGAAGGAGAAAATCAAATGGTATGGGATTATGAGAGGAAATAAAACCGGACGAAAATAAAACCGGAGTACCAGGTTACCAACTGCTTCATTAAGAATCTCTACTTCTAATGGACGAGTTGGTTGAATAGTCCTCCCACTTTCGTCTGGTTTATTTTCGTCTCACCTCCCACCACCACTCCCACGTTAATTTTTTCTTCTTCACACTTAAAACCGAATCGTGTCTGATACTCCTTCCATTTATTCGTGCTTGCTTTGGCAGGTGTCGATTTAATTCAATCATGTAAATATTTGGTAATTAAGAATTCAAAAATAATACCATATACAGGAGATCACCTTCCAAACAAATCACCTCCCTCTCCGATTTATTTCTCCCACCAATCTCCTTCCATACTTAGCTCCGCTCGGAAAAAAATACAACCGTCGAAACCACCGATCTCTTTCCTACTTAGCTCCACCTTTGCTCCCTCCCACACACTTTTACGTAGCACAAGAAATCCTCTCGCACGATCCTCGCAATAACTACAGAATATATCCTTCCCCAATTATCGCTTTCCTTGCCCGAGCGAGATCGTGGTCCCTTCTCCCCTCCTCCCTCCCACAGCTCGCTCAGGTTTTCTTCCGCTACACCTATCCTCTTCCGGCCTCTTCCTGGAGCCCTCGGCTTCGTGCTCGTAGGAATCGGAGGCGGTGACGCTCGACGTTGTCACGTCGAGGCTGGATCTAGGGGACAGGCAGGCGGCGCTCGTCACGGGAAGAGGAGCATGTAATCATGGAGTCAAAGCTTGTGTGGGGCCATTTGGCGACGCTCGACCGCGGCAGGGAGGCGAGGACGCGTGAACGCATATGTGCCTGCTCGCCGAGCGTCGTGACGTTGACGGGCTGGGGCTTGATGTCGAGGCCCTCCGCTTCCTACACCTCTTCGTGTCGATGGCCAGAGGCACACACCGGTACTAGAAACACGATGGCCAGAGGTATACCGTTACTGGAAACACAATCCTGAATCTCTTCCGTGTATATTCCCAAGGGTGTGTGTTTAGTTGTTTACCTCGTATCTTATCTTTGTCTATAGTCACCAATAGGATTAGAAGTCTGACTGCGCAGAATCTGTATTAAACAGTACATGCCCTTATTATTTCTAACATAAAATCTTGTTTTGTTGACAATAAGCAACCACCTAATTTTAGGAAGTACCGTGTGGTGGCAAAAAAAACTGATATTCAAGACTTCGTTTTCTAAGATGATGATCCAAAATGCATAGAAACATGGGTAGAGATGGGAAATTGTGAAAGCGATGGAAACTATCTGGTACGAACAGTGTCATCATCTTATAATGCTTCATCTATGTACACCATAATGATGCATCTTACGTATCTATCTATTGTATCTGAAACCTTAATGCAATTAACTGTTGATTTTGCCCTACAACAGGAATACAGGATTGAGCGATCTAGCAGATACTTATGAACTTCTGAAGCTCGGTTGTTCAGATTATCATGGATGAGATGATAAGGAAGCGCCTGATATAGTAAGTGTCGATCTTCCGGTCTTGGCATTTTTAGATTCCTTGAGGTAGCTCAACAAATTTGCTGCAATGCTTTGTAGGATCATTTTGCAGATTTTACTGAAACGGTACTTGGTTTGAATTTGGTTATTTGCTCTATTTGTTTATTTATTTTCCTAGGAACAATCTGCTGTTACAAGCTTTGCTCTTAATTTTGATGTAAATCTTATGTTACCAGGTCCGCCATGACATGAATGCACCGTTGTCCCACTATTTCGTTACACCGCAGTACTCATATTTTACTAGCAATCAGCTAATCAGTGACTGCAGTGACGTTCCCATCATCATGGCTCTGCAAATAGGTGTCCGTGTAATTAAATTAAACATGGTGCTAAATTCTTCGAAAGATGATACTGATATTCTCCATCGAAGTACTGAATATGACTTCCATGGATAGTACTCATATTTATGCCTACCAATCTTTGTAAGTGTGGAACCTATATAATTCTCTTCGTATAAAATACTACTCCATCCATCTCAAAATACTAAAGTTGAACTCAACCAGCAATACTTATTTTGGGATGAATTGAGTACTATTTTGGGAAAGGCATCTAGCTGAGTTTTAATAAAACTCTTCAGATTTGTATGTTGAGATTGTCTTCAGCAAATAATATTTCTATGAGATGTAGATTAACGACAACTAACAAGGACTGCCATGATTAGAGCTACGATTTTGCCCCATGTTTTAGTATGCATTCTTGCAAGCAACAAAGGTAAGGACATTGGCATCATGTAGTTTCGGGTAGTGCATGGTTCTATTTAATTAGTTTTTTCACAAAATGGCTAATGGTGCTGGTTGATTAAATGTGTATGTGCATTGAACAAATTGGTCAGAACTGACAACATCATTAAATTCAGAAATTCTGATACAAATAAAGAAGGAGAACAAATGAGCTTCGTATGAATGAGAAAAGTGAGAATGAGCTTCGTATGAATGATGCATGACAAAGTTATCGTATTTACATGCCTGAGTACAGTATATCCTATACACAATATTGTATAGTTCAATGTTAAGTAAGTAAATATACATTTGACACCAACATGTTTGGAAATCCCAAGTCAATCTATTATTTTATAACTACAAAAATTGGTGATTACATGAAAGCATATATAATAAATTCAATTCATTTATCGAACATTTTCTGAACGGGATGTGGCTGCACCGAGATGGCCTGAGCAGGGGAGCACGACGACAATGCTGACACTCTCTCATTTGATTTCAGATTACTGTGCTCACTCCTATCTCTCGCTTGCTTGCAGGCTTTCAAAATTGAAGTTGGGTCGCCAAATTGAGGCCAAGGCCCATGTTGTTCTGCATTTTTATAGATGGTCTTCTGTGATCAAATTGGCGTCTCAATGTAAGGACTGAAGTGATATAGTTATCTTGTTTCAGTTGTTTGCTTTTGCTTATTGATAGAGATAATTATTCCCTATTCAGTAGAGATGCTGTCCAATGAGAGAGTGTCCATGGCGATTTTATCCCGTCCACCCAGCAGTATGAAACGAGCACACACATATGTGTTCTATTCCATCCACCTAAGTTTATGAATCGATCTTTCTTCAAGATATTTATGGAATTTCACCGGTTTCTATGATTTAGTGTTGTGTTGTCAATGTCATCAGGCTCTGGATGATTAGCATTCCACCAACTATATTCCATATATATATATATATGTATTCTTCAGTTCAATAAGGATGCTGATATGATGATTGAGGAAATGAAGCTTAGAGTTGTCTACACATTGCCCAGTGGAAGCTCAGACAACAACGGAGTTACATCTTTGGCATACAGGAGCTTCAGGAACTTCAGGCAGGGCATTATGATTTCTCGGTGAGATTGGCTAGCTTTATGTTCTATGTAGGAAACATATGTTTTGCTAATAAATTTGTAGTGCAAAGGCTAACTATATCTGCACAAGAGCCGAACCCGAAGAAGTTGAGGGCCCATGCAGCGATTTCAGAACCTAGGGAAAACTAGACTGACTGGTCTTCAAGAAATAAAGGGCAACAGTAAAAAATTATCCATTTATATTGAATTAGGAACAATCTTCTAGCACACACATCTGGTTTGACATTTTGACATTTATATGGATAGAAACATGAGCAGACGCCTACGACCAGACGCCATCGCTTCACACGGTCGCCTTTCGGCCATAAGATTCACCGGCGGGGTACTTGGAGCAGGGAGCCACGGATAGAAACTGACACACCTTATATGCATTATGCGGAACAATCGGTACTACTTGTTTTAGGAGTATGGTTCAAAAATTTGGTACCGACAATGGTTAGGTTCCAACGATTCAGTAACCCTTATTTATATGCAGGATAAATTCAGTAGGAAAAGTAATCAACAGAATCTGGGTACAATAAAATGGAAACAAATTACTTCTAGCCTGAGCATTAAATTCCAGCATAATTCTTTTGTGTCACTATGTGTGTCTGGGTGTAACATATGCAACTTTGAAGGTGACACTGGCGAGGCATTACTATATCTTTACAAGCTTCCACTTTGTGTTATTTTGTTTGTTCTGGAGATTCATAAATATTTCTATTTTCCGCTTCAGTATTCACTGAAAGGCTGGACTACGTTTACCTTTTGTTCTTTAAAATGGTAGTGTTTGTAATTCGTTTCCCGACATTTTGTGCATCTTCTCGATTCTGGTGGATTGAACTCATGTAAGCTAGCTTTGTAACATTTGGCTGCACGTATAAACTGATCTTAACACATCCGTTTGGACTTTTGATTTTATTTTGTCCTCGTAATTTGCAGATTCACATTTTTCCCACCTTTTTGTTTGTTAGTAAAATACTTTAGAACTTATATACTAGCAATAGAATATTAGGACAAACTTTGGGTGGCACTAGGTGCAGCAAAAAATGGTGCCATGGCAGCGGAATTGGACTGACGCTACAGTTCCCACTTTTAAAGGTTCGGTTGACCTTTTCCATGTCATTTATCTTGTGATTGTAGCCCATTTCTTTTGTAAGTGATCAACATTAATACTTGGTTTTGTTACTCAAGGATGTTGGACACTGGTTAAGTATTACAGGAGGATTATGTTGGCTTAGTTTGCTACAATTTATGCCCGTTAAGAGAATAGTGGATATAGTATCTATGTAGTGCATTTTTAGTAATGTAGAAGCTTCTAAATTATTGACTGTGAGTATCTCACACAAACTTATCTACTTTTTCTATGCTTTGTGATTCTATCGTGCCCTATCTTTAGAAGTCACTCTGATTCAGTTAATTCAATGCCCAGCAATATCATCAATTCAACAAGCAGTTACTCGAAATTCCATCACCCCAAATGGCATAGGATACCTCGGGCGTCCAACTTCTGGCATAAGTTTTTGTGCATTCAAAAATTTAGGAACCTGAACCACAAGGGCAAATGGAAAGCACCTTTGATCGGTAATCCAGGTAACCTCAGCTTCCCCACTACTATACATCCAGACTTCTGCCCGTTTATCTCTTCTGCTAAACTATAATATAGTGAAGCATCAAAGCTCATACGATTTTTCCCTTGTTTGTGCAGAGTACATGGATGATTCTTACACCTATGCTTTTGATAGGCTGATGCACATTGGCGTTGAGCCAAGGTAGGTTAGTGCTTCACAAGGACCAGCTCTAAGCATGACTTGTGCAGATATGGGAAAGAAGCCTAGGTAGGCCTCCTTTCTGAAGAAAAAATATATATGGGAAAGAAGACTAGATGAAAAATCTTGGGGAAGACTTTGGTGAAGAAGAACAAGGTGAATTTTATCTGTTCAACAAAATCAAGTTTGTTCCTGCACTTTGATGTTATGAATCACTGTGTAGTAAGCAGGAGTGCTTCTCAATCAATATTTTATATGTTTGTTAGAAATTGAAGAAACAAATATCTATCTGGCAGTCTATAATGGGTTTTGAGGCTGGTTCATTGCTACACATATAGTGGAGAGCTTCCTAAAAATTGGAGGGGACTTGTTGTAGCCTTATAATGTATTATCTCGGGTATTACATTTCTCATTCCATTTGCCAACATTTTGAATGAGTTTAAATGTTAGCACTCTTAGACAATTGACAATGTTTATTCAAAAGATTATACTGCAGTTCTATGTGAGTTTCTCATCATAATTTTTTAAATTTCAAATCAGATACAAGTGCAACAAAATATAGACATGACAAGCTACTGAGCTCTCACATTTGAATGCTAATGTTCCTTTGTAGACATGGGTTTATTACCATGGTGCTAGCATTAGGTTCAACCTTCTAAACTTTTTTTTTTTGCTTTTCTTTGTTATTTCGTGTCTTCTTGCGGTCTATTTTCTATTATATAAAAAGTAGTATTTTTTCCATTTAGCTTCTTCATGGTCAACAGGATTCACTAATAGCATGGGCTGGAATTCGTATTGGCTTTGTACAGAGGAATAGCAGTTTCATATTTCTCATACTTGCTTTCCTGGCTCATAGTTTCACCGATTTACAGTAGCAGGCTTCCAGCTATCTTATGGTTCTATATTTTGTGCATTATTTATCTCTCATGCATAAGAAATTACGCTATACAGAAAGTTGACTTTCAAGAAACAATTATTCCATTTATTCCAGAAAGTTGCAGTTTGCTTAGGAAACATACAATTCTTGTTGTAAGTAATAGTACTACTGTAACAACTTTTTCGTATTTTTAATTTATATTGGGTGTTGTCATGGTAAGAGACACTTTTGTATTGTGCATATATTTCTTGCTATTTGTTTTCCATCTTGTTGAAGTTGGTAAAATATTTAGACGTCACCTACCCGAGTTTCTGAATGAATGTTGAAGTTTTGTTTGTTGATCTGATAATATGCTAGCCTAGCATCGAACATATTAAAAAATACCACTGAAATTAATGTATTGTGTAATCATGTACATATGTTTGCCTATTCTCTTGTTAGGTGGCATCAACTAAAGCAAGGCTTGGTTTATAAAATGGATGCAAAGCAATTAACATGTTGAATTTACATGGGAGGAGGGGGTGCACTATATCCTCCATATGACTTTATTCACCAGTTGCTATGTATATTCCTGTTTCCTTTGGCAAGAAATGTATATTCACAGAACTCCTTAATTTGAAAACCATCATGTTGTTATATCTTGACACTTGTGCTTGTGATATAATTCTTGTGTATTCTGAAGTTAAAACACACACAGTACAAACGCCGATGTTTACAAACAGGTACACACACTCATCCTTATGAACGCATGCATGCACACTCTACCCATATGAGCACCTCCAAGATACTGAGCCAGTTGGTCTTGAGATTATCGACAAAAACATCGCCCACATGACAATCGTCACTGTTTTCAAATGTATGTGACAATGAGAGAATATTAATGTGAGGTGTTTATTGAATTCATGCTCCAGCCAACTCATCAAAAAATCTGAACTGATGAAGCGAGATGGACAATATATTTCAACTAAATGTAATGCACTATCACGTTTAGGCTTATTTAGTGCTTAGATGTGTGATCGATGTAGAACGTAGGATCTTCTATTTTAATATTGTGTTGGTGGGGTCTTGAACTCAAAAGACCTCTTGGCTTGGATACCATATTGATTCATGCTTCAGCCAACTTATTCAAAAGTTTGAACTAATGAAGAGAGATGGGCAATATATTTCAACTAAATGTAATGTACTATCATCCGTTGATGGAAAGGATATGAACAATGAAAGAGAAGAGAGATGACTATGTGATAGCAAGGTCGGAGGTGAGGTCCAAGGTTTGTCAGAAAATAGGAGGCAGCTAGGGAGAATTAACATTTTTTTTATTTTTTTTGCGGGAGAATGCACATGATGTCACGTCTTATTGCGATGGTGAATATGGAGGAAATGGAAAGGAACGAGATATGAAATGTTACCTTATGTCTTCCCACAATCTTGGTATATATCTAAAAGTATATATTACCTGTATATGTAGAAAAGTTGAGGAACAACATCTTCGTGGAGAAGATAAAAGATGGCCACAACTTATGCTCTTGGACTCATCTATATTTTTCTTGTGCCCGTAGCAACGCACGGGCATTCTACTAATAGAGATTTGGATAAAAAAATTGATGTGCTGATTTCTGGGATTAAAAATTCAGGGTCTAAATTAGTTTTCGTCCATAAGTTTAAGATTTGTTTTGGACTTTTTCCGCTTAAAAGTGTTGAGCGAACGACATTTGCGGATGTTTCCGGTGAACCGCGTTGGGAAGGCCTGAGGAAGTGAGGTGCGTTCGGAGCTCGGTGGCATCTGTTGCAGCCGTGCAGCAAAGGGCTGGTAATCTGGTGGTACTATTTGCGCGGTGGCCTGGCCGTGAGCATGAATGCCATGCATTGTCCCGACCCGGAGTAGATAAACGGGAAAGGTTGCTTGTCCCGGTAAACTGAACTCAACAAGACAACAAGACGAAGCAATACATCTGTTTGGGGAAATGCTAGGATAAGGTGTATATTGACGAAATCGCACGAAACAGGCCTATTGCCACCTGCTGTCCCTCTATAGCCCTTGGCTGGACCTGCATGCAATCGACCTAACCAAACCGCCCCCAAGCTCTGCAGCTAATTCCCTTGACGAATTCCTTCTTCAACTCCGCTAATTGCCTCACTCATTGGACAGTGGAGGCCAAGCTGGCAGCTTGACCCACTTTAAGGTAAGGTAAGAAGAAACACACGGAGAATGAATGGAAATAGATAATGCGTGTGCGCAATCAGTGGCTTGTGGCGCACAAATGATCGGATGACAACACGCCCGGTCGTACACGGGGCATGCCATACCTTAAGCCTTAAATCCCGGCGGAAGAGCTTTACACCGGTACCGCCGCCCATTCCATGTGCGTCATTTACTTGCGTTCCCTTCCAGCTTAACTCCCTCCATATCCCTCGCCTCTGCACTTCGCCTTGCAGCACCGTTCCGTCGTTGCCTTCTTCCCCACATCATCATCGTCGCCCCTCCACAGACGCCGGGAGACCGACTCGGCGATGGATCCTCCGCCCGCTCAGTCCATGTCTGCGACCGACGACCTGCACGACAAGAGCCTCGACGGATGGTACGTGTGTGTGCTAACTAGATTTGATTGGCCGCTCGACTGACTTCCGTGTTATTCTTGCACCGCTCGGCCCTGTCCGCTCCCGATTGATTGATTGGCCGTGCTTAATTTGCGGTTGGTTTGCAGCTGTTCTTGCTGCTACGACTGCTGCTCCAGCATCCTGGACTTCCTGTGCTGCGCTTGATGCTGCTGCTCCTCCTCCTGCCGTTCCCACGGCTTACGGCGGAAGCGCGCGGAGATACCTGACTTATTTCGGAGTACTAATATAGTCATTGGGTGATATATTTTATATAGCCTGTATGTAATAAGGAGATTTATGGATCAAGTGCTGTAATGTGTTGACTTATCTTCCGCTAAAGTAGTCGTGCAATTTGGTCTGGGAAATTTACCCAAATTCTGTTTTGCGTATGCCGGATTGCTTATCTAAAAGCTAGCTACTCCGGAGCACAAGTTATCATTAATCAGCGAGACGAACTCACCAGGCACCAGCACCAGCGACGACAACGAACGGCGCATCATGGTTCATGGCACCGACAAGACACCCAAACATCCGTGTGTTGCTGGGCTGTGTGCGTGTGTTTATATTAACTCTGCGACTAAAGCGTCTCCCATCCAAAACACAACGAGGGCTCTTTCATTCACAGAATTATAAAAATGAAGGAATGAAAAAAAAACAAAGAATTAAAATGTCATGTCCATTCAAATCTTACAAGATTTGAGTTTGTTTCATTACATAACAGAACAAAGAATTCTTCCAAGATGTTGACGTGAATGTTAGATCTCCTATGATATGTGATATAAATGATTCCTTAGTAAACAAATTACGAGTCAATCATATGAATCGATCGAGCAACGTAAGAAAAATTCATAATGATTATAATCCTCCAAAAATATCTATTAATTCCTTTGAATCAAAGGGCTTTGAGTTGGCTATTCAACACCATCAAATTGGGCCATCATGATCGGCTAATAGAGATTCTTTTTTTCGAGGGTTCGGGGGGGGGGGGGGGGGGTGGGCTCAGGCGTTTTTTGTTGTCTTGGGGGGGGGGGGGGGGGGGGGGGGGGGGGGTTCCCACCTGAATCTTTCTATTTCAGCGGGGCCAAAACCCTCCCAAAAGAGCAGCCAAAAAGAACATTGGGAGATCCGGGTGATCACAACACAACGACTTACAGTGGTGCAAGGTGCGCCTTGCGCCAAAGAGAGAGGGGGTGGGGGTGTTACTGGGGCATAACAAGCACGCGCAGTCATGCTATTGTGAGCTGCGTTGGGATTTTCCCCGAAGTGGAAGGGTGCAACAATATAGTAGCTAATAAGTATTTTCCTCAGTGATAATCAAAGGTTATCGAACTAATAGGAGAATCAAACAAACCCTAGTGAACAACACATGCAGACACAAAAGCAAATACTTGCACCCAACATGAGCAAAAGGGTTGTCAATCCCCTTGAACTTGTTACTTACAAGGATCAAATCTTGTATAGGTAGATAGATAAATTGCAAATCAAAATAAAGAAGAGTAAAATTGCAGCAAGGTATTTTTGGTTTTAGTAATTTGATTAAAGTAGACCCAGGGGCATAGTTTTCACTAGAGGCTTCTCTCTCGAAACAATTGCATACGGTGGGTAGAAAAATTACTGTTGGACAATTGATAGAAAAATGCATAGTCATGATGTTATTCATGTCAATGATCATGTATATATGCATCACGTCCGTGACAAGTAGACCGAAATGATTTTGCATCTACTACTATTACTTCACTTCGAGAGCGCTTCTATGCTTGCCTCTCTATGTATTAAGTTCATAACAAACAGAGTAATGCATGAGGTATGATGACATGATGTAGACAAAGTAAACCCAAGTAATGTGAATAAACCTCATAGTTTTATCCTTAATGGCAACAATACAAATACGTGCCTCGCTACCATTTCTATCACTGGGTGAGGACACCGCAAGATTGAACCCATTACAAAGCACCTCTCCCACTGAAGATAAATCAATCTAATTGGTCAAACCAAACGGATAGACCAGAGAGAAATACAAAGCTATAACAATCATGCATAATAAAGTTCAGAAAAGACTCGATTACTTTCAATGAGTAATCTGATAATAAACTAGCAATTCATCGGATCCCAACAAACACACCACAAAAGAAGATTACATCACATAGACCGGTTACAAAACGGAGCACACACGGTATTGCAATGCTTGAAAACAAGGCCTAGGGTTCATATTTTCACTAGTGCAATCTCTCAACAGTGCTAACATAATTGAATCATATAACAACCCCTCAACATGCAACAAAGAATCACTCCAAAGTTCTTATCAAGCGGAGAGCATAAGAAGAAATTGTTGTAGGGTACGAAACCACCTCAAAGTTATCATTTCTGATCAATCTATTGAGATATCCCTATAAGTGTCACGAACAACCCTAGAGTTCGTACTAAAATAACACCATATGATACACATCAACTAACTCTAATATCACCTGGGTACTCCAATGTCACCACAAGTATCCGTGAGTTGATTATTCGATATGCATCAAACAACTTCAGATTCATAATATTCAACCCAACACAAAGAACTTCAAAGAGTGCCTGAAGGTTTCTACCGGAGAAAGAAGGACGAGAACGTGTATCAACCCCTATGCATAGATTATCTCTATGTCACCTCAGGAATCTGCAAGTTGATTACCAAAACATACATCAAGTGACTCAATAGAATACCCCATTGTCATCACGGGTATCCACATTCAAGACATACATCAAGTGTTCTCAAATCCAAAAAGTATTCAATCCAATAATTGTGAAACCTCAAAGGTAAAAACTCAATTCATCACAACGAGATAGAGAGGGAGAAACACCATATGATCCAACTATATTAACAAAGCTCGTGGTACATCAAGATCGTGCCAAGTCAAGAACACAAGAGAGAGAGAGAGAGAGAGATCAAACACACAACTACTGTTACATACCCTCAGCCCCGAGGGTGAACTACTCCCTCCTCGTCATGGAGACCGCCGGGATGATGAAGATGTCCCCCAATGATAATTTTCCCCTCCGGCAGGGTGCTGGAACAGGGCTCCAGATGGGATCTCTTTGGTATAGAGGCTTGTGGTGAAGGAAATATGCCCTAGAGGCAATAATAAAGTTGTTATTCATATTTCCTTATATCATGATAAATGTTTATTATTCATGCTAGAATTGTATTAACCGGAAACTTAGTACATGTGTGAATACATAGACAAACAGAGTGTCACTAGTTTGCCTCTACTTGACTAGCTCGTTGAATCAATGATGGTTATGTTTCCTAATGATACGTCTCCAATGTATCTATAATTTTTGATTGTTCCATGCTATATTGTATTCTGTTTTGGACATTATTGGGCTTTATTATACACTTTTATATTATTTTTGGGACTAACCTATTAACCGGAGGCCCAGCCCAGAATTGCTGTTTTTTGCCTATTTCAGAGTTTCGTAGAAAAAGAATATCAAACGGAGTTCAAATGGAATGAAACCTTCAGGAACGTGATTTTCGGAACGAACGTGATCCAGAGGACTTGGACCCTACGTCAAGACATCAACCAGGAGGCCACGAGGTAGGGGGGCGCGCCTACCCCCTGGGCACGCCCTCCACCCTCGTGGGCCCCCTGTTGCTCCACCGATGTGCTCCTTCCTCCTATATATACCTACGTACCCCAAACTACCAGATACGGAGCCAAAACCCTAATTCCACTGCCGTAACTTTCTGTATCCACGAAATCCCATCTTGGGGCCTTTTTCGAAGCTCCACCTGAGGGGGCATCGATCACGGAGGGCTTCTACATCAACAGCATAGCCCCTCCGATGAAGTGTGAGTAGTTTAGTTCAGACCTATGGGTCCACAGTTATTAGCTAGATGGCTTCTTCTCTCTTTTTGGATCTCAATACAAAGTTCTCCCCCTCTCTTGTGGAGATCTATTCGATGTAATCTTCTTTTGCAGTGTGTTTGTTGAGACCGATGAATTGTGGGTTTATGATCAAGTTTATCTATGAACAATATTTGAATCTTCTCTGAATTCTTTTATGTATGATTGGTTATCTTTGCAAGTCTCTTCGAATTATCAATTTGGTTTGGCCTACTAGATTGATCTTTCTTGCAATGGGAGAAGTGGTTAGCTTTGGGTTCAATCTTGCGATGTCCTTTCCCAGTGACAGTAGGGGCAACAAGGCACGTATTGTATTGTTGCCATCGAGGATAACAAGATGGGGTTTATATAATATTGCATGAGTTTATCCCTCCACATCATGTCATATTGCTTAAAGCGTTACTCTGTTCTCTTGAACTTAATACTCTAGATGCATGCTGGATAGCGGTCGATGTGTGGAGTAATAGTAGTAGATGCAGCCAGGAGTCGGTCTACTTGTCTCGGACGTGATGCCTATATACATGATCATACCTAGATATTCTTATAACTATGCTCAATTCTGTCAATTGCTCAATAGTAATTTGTTCACCCACCGTAAATACTTATGCTCTTGAGAGAAGCCACTAGTGAAACCTATGGCCCCCGGGTCTATATTCCATCATATTAATCTTCCAACACTTAGTTATTTTTATTGCATTTTATTTTACTTTGCATCTTTACCATAAAAATACCAAAAATATTATCTTATCATATCTATCAGATCTTACTCTCGTAAGTGACCGTGTAGGGATTGACAACCCCTTATCGCGTTGGTTGCGAGGATTTATTTGTTTGTGTAGGTGCGAGGGACTCGTGCGTGGCCTCCTACTGGATTGATACCTTGGTTCTCAAAAACTGAGGGAAATACTTACGCTACTTTGCTGCATCACCCTTTCCTCTTCAAGGGAAAACCAACGCAGTGCTCAAGAGGTAGCAAGAAGGATTTCTGGCGCCGTTGCCAGGGAGGTCTACGCAAAAGTCAACATACCAAGTACCTATCACAAACCATTATCTCCCGCATTACATTATTTGTCATTTGCCTCTCGTTTTCCTCTCCCCCACTTCACCCTTCCCATTTTATTCGCCCTCTCTCTCCGTCCTCCTCCTCTTTATCTATTTGCCTCTTTTTGCCCGTCTCTTGTTTGCTCGTGTGTTGGATTGCTTGCTTGTCACGATGGCTCAAGATAATACTAAATTGTGTGACTTTACCAATAACAACAACAATGATTTCCTTAGCACTCCGATTGCTCCTCTTACCGATACTGAATCTTGTGAAATCAATGCTTCTTTGTTGAATCTTGTCATGAAAGATCAATTCGCCAGCCTTCCTAGTGAAGATGCCGCTACCCATCTGAATAGCTTCGTTGATTTATGTGATATGCAAAAGAATAAAGATGTGGATAATGATATTTTTAAATTGAAGCTATTTCCTTTTTCGCTTAGAGATCGTGCTAAAGCTTGGTTTTCGTCTTTCCCTAAAAATAGTATTGATTCGTGGAATAAGTGCAAAGATGCTTTTATCTCTAAGTATTTTCCTCCCGCTAAGATCATTTCTCTTAGAAACGATATTATGAATTTTAAGCAACTTGATCATGAACATGTTGCACAAGCTTGGGACAGGATGAAATTAATGATACGTAATTGCCCTACACATGGTTTGAATTTGTGGATGATTATACAAAAAATTTATGCCGGATTGAATTTTGCTTCTAGAAATCTTTTAGATTTGGCCGCAGGAGGCACTTTTATGGAAATCACTTTAGGAGAAGCTACTAAACTCCTAGATAATATTACGGTTAATTATTCTCAATGGCACACTGAAAGATCTACTAATAAGAAAGTGCATGCGATAGAAGAAATTAATGTTTTGAGTGGAAAGATGGATGAACTTATGAAATTATTTGCTAATAAAAGTGTTTCTTCTGATCCTAATGATATGCCTTTGTCTACTTTGATTAAGAATAATAATGAATCTATGGATGTGAATTTTTTTGGTAGGAATAATTTTGGTAACAACGCGTATAGAGGAAACTTTAATCCTAGGCCGCATTCTAGTAATTCCTCTAATAATTATGGTAATTCCTACAACAATTCTTATGGAAATTATAATAATATGCCCTCTGATTTTGAATCTAATATTAAAGAATTTATTACTTCACAAAAGAATTTCAATGCTTTGATTGAAGAAAAATTGCTTAAGATTGATGAGTTGGCTAGGAACGTTGATAGAATTTCTCTTGATGTTGATTCTTTGCAACTTAGATCTATTCCACCAAAGCATGATATCAATGGGTCTCAAAGCCATGAGAATTTCCATTGATGAGTGCAAAGAAAGAACCGCTAGGATGCGTGCTAAGAAAGATTGCTTTATAAAAGCGTGTTCTTCTAGTTTCCATGATAATAAAGATGAAGATCTAAAAGTTATTGATGTGTCCCCTATTAAATCTTTCTTTTGCAATATGAATCTTGATAATGATGGGACTGAATATGATCCACCTTTACCTAGACTGCGTTCCAAAAAATCGGAGTCTTTAGATCTTGATGCTAAAATTGTTAAAAGTGGGATTGAAGAAGTCAAAACTCTAAATATTATTGAACCCACTCTTTTGGATTTCAAGGAATTTAATTATGATAATTGCTATTTGATAGATTGTATTTCCTTGTTGCAATCCGTGCTAAATTCTCCTCATGCTTATTGTCAAAATAAAGCTTTTACTAAACATATCGTTGATGCTTTGATGCAATTTTATGAAGAAAAACTTGAGTTGGAAGTTTCTATCCCTAGAAAACTTTATGATGAGTGGGAACCTACTATTAAAATTAAAATTAAAGACCACGAATGCTATGCTTTGTGTGATTTAGGTTCTAGTGTTTCCACGATTCCAAAGACTTTGTGCGATTTGTTAGGTTTCCGTGATTTTGATGATTGCTCTTTAAACTTGCACCTTGCGGATTCCACTATTAAGAAACCTATGGGAAGAATTAATGATGTTCTTATTGTTGCAAATAGGAATTATGTGCCCGTAGATTTTATTGTTCTTGACATAGATTGCAATCCTTCATGTCCTATTCTTCTTGGTAGACCCTTCCTTAGAACGATTGGTGCAATTATTGATATGAAGGAAGGGAATATTAGATTCCAATTTCCATTAAGGAAAGGCATGGACCACTTCCCTAGAAAGAAAATTAAATTACCTTATGAATCTATCATGAGAGCCACTTATGGATTGCCTACCAAAGATGGCAATACCTAGATCTATCCTTGCTTTTTATGCCTAGCTAGGGGCGTTAAACGATAGTGCTTGTTGGGAGGCAACCAATTTTATTTTTATTCCTTGATTTTTGCTCCTATTTAGTAATAAATAATTTATCTAGCCTCTGTTTTAGTTGTGTTTTTTGTGTTTAATTAGTGTTTGTGCCAAGTAGAACCGTTGGGAAGACTTGGGGAAAGTCTTTTTAATCTTGCTGTAAAAAACAGAAACTTTAGCGCTCATGAGAACTGCTGCGATTTTTATTTGGAAAGTTCTATTTTGTTAATTATTTTTGCAGATGATTAATACATAAATTCCTCACGTCCAACAATTTTTTAGAATTTTTGGGGTTCCAGATCTTGCGTTAGCTACAGATTACTACAGACTGTTCTGTTTTTGACAGATTCTGTTTTTCGTGTGTTGCTTGCTTATTTTGATGAATCTATGGCTAGTAAAATAGTTTATAAACCATAGAGAAGTTGGAATACAGTAGGTTTAACACCAATATAAATAAAGAGTGAGTTCATTACAGTACCTTGAAGTGGTGTTTTGTTTTCTTTCGCTAACGGAGCTCACGAGATTTTCTACTTTAAGTTTTGTGTTGTGAAGTTTTCAAGTTTTGGGTAAAGATTTGATGGATTATGGAACAAGGAGTGGCAAGAGACTAAGCTTGGGGATGCCATGGCACCCCCAAGATAATCTAAGGACACGTAAAAGCCAAAGCTTGGGGATGACCCGGAAGGCATCCCCTCTTTCGTCTACTTCCATCGGTAACTTTACTTGAAGCTATATTTTTATTAACCACATGATATGTGTTTTGCTTGGAGCGTCTTGTATTATTTGAGTCTTTGCTTTTTAGTTTACCACAATCATCCTTGCTGCACACACCTATTTGATAGAGACACTCATGATTCAGAAATTGTTAGTATACTCTACGTGCTTCACTTATATCTTTTGAGTTATATAGTTTTTGCTCTAGTGCTTTGCTTATATTTTTTTGAGCACGTTGGTAGATTTGTTTTATAGAAACCATTGTTCTCTCATGCTTCACTTAGATTATTTTGAGAGTCCTACAAAACAGCATGGTAATTTGCTTTAATTATTTTAGGCATTCAAGATTAATAATAAAATTTTCTTATGAGTGTGTTGAATACTATGAGAAGTTTGAAACTTGATAACTGTTTTGAGATATGGAGATGGTGATATTAGATTCATGCTAGTTGAGTAGTTGTGAATTTGAGAAATGCTTGTGTTGAAGTTTGTGATTCCCGTAGCATGCACGTATGGTGAACCATTATGTTAAGAAGTCGGAGCATGATGTATTTATTGATTGTCCTCCTTATGAGTGGCGGTCGGGGACGAGCGATGGTCTTTTCCTACCAATCTACCCCCCTAGGAGCATGCGCGTAGTACTTTGCTTCGATAACTAATAGATTTTTGCAATAAGTATGTGAGTTCTTTATGACTAATGTTGAGTCCATGGATTATACGCACTCTCACCCTTCCACCATTGTTAGCCTCTCTAATACCATGCACCTTTCGCCGGTATCATACACCCACCATATACCTTCCTCAAAATAGCCACCATACCTACCTATCATGGCATTTCCATAGCCATTCCGAGATATGTTGCCATGCAACTTTCCACTGTTCCGTTTACTATGACACACTCCATCATTGTCATATTGCTTTGCATGATCATGTAGTTGACATTTTAGTTGTGGCAAAGCCACCGTTCATAATTCTTTCGTATAAGCCACTCATGCATCATTGCTATCCCAGTACACCGTCGGAGGCATTCATATAGAGTCATACTTTGTTCTAGTATCGAGTTGTAATCATTGAGTTGTAAATAAATAGAAGTGTGATGATCATCATTCATAGAGTATTGTCGCAAAAAAAGGCCCAAAAAAGGGAAAATAAATAAAAGGGGGCAATACTACTATCCTTTTTTTCCACACTTGTGCTTCAAAGTAGCACCATGATCTTCATAATAGAGAGTCTCCTATGTTATCACTTTCATATACTAGTGGGAATTTTTCATTATAGAACTTGGCTTGTATATTCCAACGACGGGCTTCCTCAAAATGCCCTAGGTCTTCGTGAGCAAGCAAGTTGGATGCACACCCACTTAGTTTCTTTTTGTTGAGCTTTCATATACTTATAGCTCTAGTGCATCCGTTGCATGGCAATCCCTACTCACTCACATTGATATCTATTGATGGGCATATCCATAGCCCATTGATACGCCTAGTTGATGTGACACTAGCTTCTCCCTTTTTTGTCTTCTCCACAACCACCATTCTATTCCACCTATAGTGCTATGTCCATGACTCACGCTCATGTATTGCGTGAAGATTGAAAAAGTTTGAGAACATTAAAAGTATGAAACAATTGCTTGGCTTGTCATCGGGGTTGTGCATGATTTGAATACTTTGTGTGGTGAAGATGGAGCATAGCCAGACTATATGATTTTGTAGGGATAACTTTCTTTGGCCATGTTATTTTGAAGAGACATAATTGCTTAGTTAGTATGCTTGAAGTATTATTATTTCTATGTCAATATTAAACTTTTGTCTTGAATCTTTCGGATCTGAATATTCATACCACAATTAATAGAATTACATTGAAATTCTGCCAAGTAGCATTCCACATCAAAAATTCTGTTTTTATCATTTACCTACTCGAGGACGAGCAGGAATTAAGCTTGGGGATTCTTGATACGTTTCCAACGTATCTATAATTTTTGATTGTTCCATGTTATATTATATTCTGTTTTGGACATTATTGGGCTTTATTATACACTTCAATATTATTTTTGGGACTAACCTATTAACCGGAGGCCCAACCCAGAATTGCTGTTTTTTTGCCTATTTCAGAGTTTCGCAGAAAAAGAATATCAAACGGAGTCCAACCGGAATGAAACCTTCGGGAATGTGATTTTCGGAACGAACGTGATCCAGAGGACTTGGACCCTACGTCAAGACATCAACCAGGCAGACACGAGGTAGGGGGGCGCGCCTACCCCCTGGGCGCGCCCTCCACCCTCGTGGGCCCCCTGTTGCTCCACCGATGTGCTCCTTCCTCCTATATATACCTACGTACCCCCAAACTACCAGATATGGAGCCAAAACCCTAATTCCACCACCGTAACTTTCTGTATCCACGAGATCCCATCTTAGGGCCTTTTTTGGAGCTCCGCCGGAGGGGGCATCGATCACGGAGGGCTTCTACATCAACACCATAGCCCCTCCGATGAAGTGTGAGTAGTTTACTTCAGACCTTCGGGTCCATAGTTATTAGATAGATGGCTTCTTCTCTCTTTTTGGATCTCAATACAAAGTTCTCCCCCTCTCTTGTGGAGATCTATTCGATGTAATCTTCTTTTGCAGTATGTTTGTTGAGACCGATGAATTGTGGGTTTATGATCAAGTTTATCTATGAACAATATTTGTATCTTCTCTGAATTCTTTTATGTATGATTGGTTATCTTTGCAAGTCTATTCAAATTATCAGTTTGGTTTGGCCTACTAGATTGATCTTTCTTGCAATGGGAGAAGTGCTTAGCTTTGGGTTCAATCTTGTGGTGTCCTTTCCCAGTGACAGTAGGGGCAGCAAGGCACGTATTGTATTGTTGCCATCGAGGATAACAAGATGGGGTTTATATCATATTGCATGAGTTTATCCCTCTACATCATGTCATCTTGCTTAAAGCGTTACTCTGTTCTCTTGAACTTAATACTCTAGATGCATGCTGGATAGCGGTCGATGTGTGGAGTGACAGTAGTAGATGCAGGTAGGAGTCGGTCTACTTGTCTCGGACGTGATGCCTATATACATAATCATACCTAGATATTCTCATAACTACGCTCAATTCTGTCAATTGCTCAATAGTAATTTGTTCACCCACCATAAATACTTATGCTCTTGAGAGAAGCCACTAGTGAAACCTATGGCCCCTGGGTCTATTTTCCATCATATTAATCTTCCAACACTTAGTTATTTTTATTGCCTTTTATTTTACTTTGCATCTTTATCATAAAAATACCAAAAATATTATCTTATCATATCTATCAGATCTCACTCTCGTAAGTGACCGTGTAGGGATTGACAACCCCTTATCGTGTTGGTTGCGAGGATTTATTTGTTTGTGTAGGTGCGAGGAACTCGTGCGTGACCTCCTACTCGATTGATACCTTGGTTCTCAAAAACCGAGGGAAATACTTACGCTACTTTGTTGCATCACCCTTTCCTCTTCAAGGGAAAACCAACGCAGTGCTCAAGAGGTAGCACCTAACCATAGACATGAGTTGTCATTTGATTAACGGAATCACATCATTAGATAATGATGTGATTGACTTGACCCATCTGTTAGCTTAGCACGATGATCATTTAGTTTGTTGCTATTGCTTTCTCCATAACTATACATGTTCCTATGACTATGAGATCATGCAACTCCTGAATACCGGAGGAACACTTTGTGTGCTACCAAACATCACAACCTAACTGGGTGATTATAAAGGTGCTCTACAGGTGTCTCCGATGGTGTTTGTTGAGTTGGCATGGATCAAGATTAGGATTTGTCACTCCGATTGTCTGAGAGGTATCTATGGGCCCTCTCGGTAATGTACATCACAATAAGCCTTGCAAGCAATGTAGCTAATGAGTTAGTTACGGGATGTAGCATTAAGGAACGAGTAAAGAGACTTGCTGGTAACGAGATTTAAATAGGTATTGAGATACCGACGATCGAATCTCGGGCAAGTAACATACTGATGACAAGGGGAACAACATATATCGTTATGCAGTTTGACCGATAAAGATCTTCATAGAATATGTAGGAACCAATATGAGCATCCAGGTTCCGCTATTGGTTATTGACTGGAGACATGTCTCGGTCATGTCTACATAGTTCTCTAACCTGTAGGGTCCGCACGCTTAACGTTCGGTGACGATCGGTATTACGAGTTTATGTGTTTTGATGTACTGAAGGTAGTTCAGAGTCCTGGATTTGATCACGGACATGACAAGGAGTCTCGAAATGGTCGAGACATAAAGATCGATATATTGGAAGCCTATGTTTGGACATCGAATGGTTCCGGGTGAAAACGGGAGTATACTAGAGCACCGGGAGGTTACCGGAACCCCCTGGGAGGTATATGGGCCTTATTGGGCCTTAGTGGGAGAGAGGGGAAAGGAGCAAAGGAGGGGCGCCCCCCCAAGCCCAATCCAAATTGGGAAGGGGGCCGGCTCCCCTTTCCTTCCTCCTCCCTCCTCCTTCCTTCTCTCCTAAATCCAACAAGGCAAGGGGGGAATCCTACTCCCGGTGGGAGTAAGACTCCCCTTGGGGCACGCCTAGGAGGCCGGCCCCCTCCCCCTCCTACACTCCTTTATATACGGGGGAAGGGGGCACCCCATAGACACACAAGTTGATCATTGGTCTTTTAGCCGTGTGCGGTGTCCCCCTCTACCATAATCCACCTCGGTTATATCGTAGTGGTTCTTAGGCGAAGCCCTGTTCCGGTAGCAACATCATCACCGTCATCACGCCGTCATGCTGACGAAGCTCTCCCTCGAAGCTCTATTGGATCGTGAGTTCACGGGACATCACCAAGCCAACGTGTGTAGATCACGGAGGTGTCGTACCTTCGGTGCTAGATTGGTCGATCGTGAAGACGTACGACTACATCAACCGCATTGTCATAATGCTTCCGCTTATGGTCTACGAGGGTACATAGACGATACTCTCCCTGCTCGTTGGTATGCAGCACCATGATCTTGCGTGTGCGTAGGAATTTTTGTTGAAATTACTGCGTTACCCAACAGTGGCATCCGAGTCAGGTTTATGCGTAGATGTTATATGCATGAGTAGAACACAAAGGATTTGTGGGCGTAGGTATATACATATTGCTTGCCGTCACTAGTTGATTCCTGATTTAGCGGCATTGTTGGATGAAGCGGCCCAGACCGACATTACCCGTACGCTTACGCAAGACTGGTTCTACGGACGTGCTTCGCACACAGGTGGCTAGTGGTTTTCTGTTTCTCCAGCTTTAGTTGAATCGGATTCAATGAACAAGGTTCTTTCTGAAGATCAAAAATCAATCACTATACCGCGTTGTGGTTTTTGATGCGTAGGTAAGAACGGTTCTTGCTCAGCTCGTAGCAGCCACGTAAAACTTGCAACAACAAAGTAGAGGACGTCTAACTTGTTTTTGCAGGGCATGTTGTGATGTGATATGGTCAAGACATGATGCTAAATTTTATTGTATGAGATGATCATGTTTTGTAACACAACTATCGGCAACTGGCAGGAGCCATATGGTTGTCACTTTATTGTATGAAATGCAATCGCCATGTAATTTCTTTACTTTATCACTAAGCAGTAGCGATAGTCGTAGAAGCAATAGATGGCGAGACGACAACGATGCTTCGATGGAGATCACGGTGTCAAGCCGGTGACGATGGTGATCATGACGGTGCTTTGGAGATGGAGATCAAAGGCACAAGATGATGATGGCCATATCATATCACTTATATTGATTGTATGTGATGTTTATCCTTTATGCATCTTATTTTGCTTAGTTCGGCGGTAGCATTATAAGATGATCTCTCAGTAAATTTCAAGGTATAAGTGTTCTCCCTGAGTATGCACCGTTGCTACAGTTCGTCGTGCCGAGACACCACGTGATGATCGAGTGTGATAAGCTCTACGTTCACATAAAACAGGTGCAAGCCATTTTTGCACACGCGGAATACTCGGGTTAAACTTGACGAGCCTAGCATATGTAGATATGGCCTCGAAACACTGGAGACCTAAAGGTCGAGCGTGAATCATATAGTAGATATGATCAACATAGTGATGTTCACCATTGAAAACTACTCCATCTCACGTGATGATCGGACATGGTTTAGTTGATATGGATCACGTGATCACTTAGATGATTAGAGAGATGTCTATCTAAGTGGGAGTTCTTAAGTAATTTGATTAGTTGAACTTTAATTTATCATGAACTTAGTACCTGATAGTATTTTGCATGTCTATGTTGTTGTAGATAGATGGCCCGTGCTGTTGTTCCATTGAATTTTAATGCGTTCCTAGAGAAAGCTAAGTTGAAAGATGATGGTAGCAACTACACAGACTGGGTCCGTAACTTGAGGATTATCATCATTGCTGCACAGAAGAATTACGTCTTGGAAGCACCGCTAGGTGACAAACCCACTATAGGAGCAACGCCAGATGTTATGAACACCTGGCAGAGCAAAGCTGATGACTACTTGATAGTTCAGTGCGCCATGCTTTACGACTTAGAACCGGGACTTCAACGACGTTTTGAACGTCATGGAGCATATGAGATGTTCCAGGAGTTGAAGTCAATATTTCAAGCAAATGCCTGGATTGAGAGATATGAAGTCTCCAATAAGTTCTACAGCTGCAAGATGGAGGAGAATAGTTCTGTCAGTGAACATATACTCAGAATGTCTGGGTACCACAACCACCTGATTCAACTGGGAGTTAATCTTCCTGATGATAGTGTCATTGAGAGAGTTCTTCAATCACTCCCACCAAGCTACAAGAGCTTATGGTGAGGACATGACTACCTTGGATACGACCAAAAATATTGCATATTTTCGTGATGTACTATAATATGCAAGGGATGGATAAGACGATTCCTGAGCTCTTTGCAATGCTAAAGGCTGCAGAGGTAGAAATCAAGAAGGAGCATCAAGTGTTGATGGTCAACAAGACCACCCGTTTCAAGAAAAAGGGTAAAGGGACGAAGGGGAACTTCAAGAAGAACAGCAAGCCAGTTGCTGCTCAAGTGAAGAAACCCAAGTCTGGACCTAAACCTGAGACTGAGTGCTTCTACTGCAAAGGAACTGGTCACTAGAAGCGGAACTGCCCCAAGTATTTGGCGGAGAAGAAGGATGGCAAAGTGAAAGGTATATTTGATATACATGTTATTGATGTGTACCTTACTAATGCTCACAGTAGTGCCTGGGTATTTGATACTGGTTCAGTTGCTAACATTTGCAACTCGAAACAGGAGCTACAAATTAAGCGAAGATTGGCTAAGGACGAGGTGACGATGCCCGTGGGAAATGGTTCCAAAGTCGATGTGATCGCCGTCGGTACGCTACCTCTACATCTACCTTCGGGATTAGTTTTAGACCTAAATAATTGTTATTTGGTGCCAGCATTGAGCATGAACATTATATCTGGATCATGTTTGATGTGAGACGGTTATTCATTTAAATCAAAGAATAATGATTGTTCTATTTATATGAGTAATATCTTTTATGGTCATGCACCCCTCATGAGTGGTCTATTTTTACTAAATCTTGATAGTAGTGATACACATGTTCATAGTATTGAAGCCAAAAGATGCAGAGTTGATAATGATAGTGCAACTTATTTGTGGCACTGCTGTTTAGGTCATATTGGTGTAAAGCACATGAAGAAACTCCATTCTGATGGACTTCTGGAATCACTTCATTATGAATCACTTGGTACTTGCGAACCATGCCTCATGGGCAAGATGACTAAAACTCCGTTCTCCAGAATAATGGAGCGAGCAACAGAGTTATTGGAAATCATACATACTGATGTATGTGGTCCAATGAACATTGAAGCTCGCGGCGGATATCGTTATTTTCTCACCTTCACAGATGATTTGAGCAGATATGGGTATATCTACTTAATGAAACATAAGTCTGAAACATTTGAAAAGTTCAAAGAATTTCAGAGTGAAGTGGAAAATCATCATAACAAGAAAATAAAGTTTCTACGATCTGATCATGGAGGCGAATATTTGAGTTATGAGTTTGGACTTCATTTGAAACAATGTGGAATAGTTTCGCAACTCACGCAACCTAGAACACCACAGCGTAATGGTGTGTCCGAACGTCGTAATCGTACTTTATTAGATATGGTGCGATCTATGATGTCTCTCACTTATTTACTGCTATCATTTTGGGGTTACGCTTTAGAGACAGCTGCATTCACATTAAATAGGGCACCATCTAAATCCGTTGAGACGACACCTCATGAACTGTGGTTTGGCAAGAAACCCAAGTTGTCGTTTCTTAAAGTTTGGGGCTGCGATGCTGATGACCCACAAGTGTAGGGGATCTATCGTAGCCTTTTCGATAAGCAAGAGTGTCGAACCCAACGAGGAGCAGAAGGAAATGATAAGCAGTTTTCGGTAAGGTATTCTCTGCAAGCACTGAAATTATCGGTAACAGATAGTCTTATGATAAGGTAATTTGTAACGAGTGACAAGTAATGCAAGTAAATAAGGTGCAGCAAGATGGCCCAATCCTTTTTGTAGAAAAGGACAAGCCTGGACAAACTCTTATATAAAGTAAAACGCTCCTGATGACACATGGGAATTGTCATCAAGCTAGTTTTCATCACGTTCATATGATTCGCGTTTGGTACTTTGATAATTTGATATGTGGGTGGACCGGTGCTTGGTTACTGCCTTTACTTGGACAAGCATCCCACTTATGATTAACCCCTATTGCAAGCATCCGCAACTACAACAGAAGTATTAAGGTAAACCTAACGATAGCATGAAACATATGGATCCAAATCAGCCCCTTACGAGGCAACGCATAAACTAGGGTTTAAACTTCTGTCACTCTAGCAACCCATCATCTACTTATTACTTCCCAATGCCTCCCTCTAGTCCCAAATAATGGTGAAGTGTCATGTAGTCGACGTTCACATGACACCACTAGAGGGATGACAACGTACATCTCATCAAAATATCGAACGAATACCAAATTCACACGACTACTTATAACAAGACTTCTCCCATGTCCTCGGGAACAAACGTAACTACTCACAAAGCATATTCATGTTCATAATCAAAGGGGTATTAATATGCATAATGGATCTGAACATATGATCTTCCACCAAGTAAACCAACTAGCATCAACTACAAGGAGTAATCAGCACTACTAGCAACCCACAGGTACCAATCTGAGGTTTGGATACAAAGATTGGGTACAAGAGATGAACTAGGGTTTGAGATGAGATGGTTCTGGTGAAGATGTTGATGGAGATTGACCCCCTCCCGAGGGGAGGATCGTTGGTGATGACGATGGTGATGATTTCCCCCTCCCGGAGGGAAGTTTCGCCGGCAAAACAGCTCCACCGGAGCCCTAGATTGGTTCCGCCAAGGTTCCGCCTCGTGGCGATGGAGTTTCATCCCGTGAGCTTGCTTATGATTTTTTCCTCGATGAAGGACTCCATATAGCCAAAGATTGGCATCAGAGGGCCACCAGGGGGCCCACGAGGCAGGGGGCGCGCCCCCACCCTCGTGGATGGTGGATGGCCCCCCTCTGGTACTTCTTTCGCTCAATATTTTTTATATATTCTCAAAATAATTCCTGTGGAGTTTCAGGTCTTTTGGAGATGTGCAGAATAGGTCTCTAATATTTGCTCTTTTTCCAGTCTAGAATTCCAGCTGCCGGCATTCCCCCTCTTCATGTAAACCTTGTAAAATAAGAGAGAATACGCATTTGTATTGTGACATAATGTGTAATAATAGCCCATAATGCAATAAATATCGATATAAAACCATGATGCAAAATGGACGTATCAGATGCTTATGTAAAAAAGCTTCAACCTGATAAGCTCGAACCCAAATCGGAGAAATGTGTCTTCATAGGATACCCAAAGGAGACTGTTGGGTACACCTTCTATCACTAATCCGAAGGCAATATATTTGTTGCTAAGAATGGATCCTTTCTAGAGAAGGAGTTTCTCTTGAAAGAAGTGAGTGGGAGGAAAGTAGAACTTGACGAGGTGATTGTACCTTCTCCCTTATTGTAAAGTAGTTCATCACTGAAATCAGTTCTAGTGATTCCTACACCAGTAAGTGAGGAAGCTAATGATGATGATCATGAAACTTCTGATCAAGTTACTACCAAACCTCGTAGGTCAACCAGAATAAGATCCGCACCAGAGTGGTACGGCAATCCTGTTCTGGAAGTCATGTTACTTTACCATGACAAACCTACGAACTTCGATGAAGCGATGATGAGCCCAGATTCTGCAAAATGGCTTGAGGACATGAAATCTGAGATGGGATCCATGTATGAGAACAAAGTGTGGACTTTGTTGACTTGCCCGATGATCGGCAGGCCATAGAGAATAAGTGGATCTCCAAGAAGAAGACTAACGGTAATATTACTGTCTACAAAGCTCGACTTGTTGCAAAAGGTTTTCGACAAGTTCAAGGTGTTGACTACGATGAGACCTTCTCACCCGTAGTGATGCTTAAGTCCATCCGAATCATGTTAGCAGTTACCGCATTTTATGATTATGAAATTTGGCAAATGGATGTCAAAACTGCATTCCTTAATGGATACCTTAAAGAAGAGTTGTATATGATGCAACCAGAAGGTTTTGTCGATCCAAAAGGTGCTAACAAAGTGTGCAAGCTCCAGTGATCCATTTATGGACTGGTGCAAGCCTCTCAGAGTTGGAATATACATTTTGATAGTGTGATCAAAGCATATGGTTTTATACAGACTTTTGGAGAAGCCCGTATTTACAAGAAAGTGAGTGGTAGCTCCGGAGCATTTCTGATATTATATGTAGATGACATATTGTTGATCGGAAATGGTACTAAATTTCTGAATAGCATAAAAGGATAACTGAATAAGAATTTTTCAATGAAAGACCTCGGTGAAGCTGCTTATATATTGGGCATCAAGATCTATAGAGATAGATCAAGACGCTTAATTGGACTTTCACAAAGCACATACCTTGATAAAGTTTTGAAGAAGTTCAAAATGGATCAAGCAAAGAAAGGGTTCTTGCTTGTATTACAAGGTGTGAAGTTGAGTCAGACTCAATGCCCGACCAATGCAGAAGATAGAGATAAAATGAAAGGTGTCCCCTATGCTTCAGCCATAGGCTCTATATTGTATGCAATGCTGTGTACCGGACCTGATGTGTGCCTTGCTATAAGTTTAGCAGGGAGGTACCAAAGTAATCCAGGAGTGGATCACTGGACAGCGGTCAAGAACATCCTGAAATACCTGAAAAGGACTAAGGATGTGTTTCTCTTATATGGAGGTGACAAAGAGCTCGTCGTAAACGGTTACGTCGATGCAAGCTTTGACACTGATCCGGATGACTCCAAATCACAAACCGGATACATTTTTTTATTAAATGGTGGAGCTGTCAGTTGGTACAGTTCCAAGCAGAGCGTCGTGGCGGGATCCATGTGTGAAGCGGAATACATAGCTACTTCGGAAGCAGCAAATGAAGGAGTCTGGATGAAGGAGTTCATATCCGATCTGGGTGTCATACCTAGTGCATCGGGTCCAATGAAAATCTTTTGTGACAATACTAGTGCAATTGCCTTGGCAAAGGAATCCAGATTTCACAAGAGAACCAAGAACATCAAGAGACGCTTCAATTCCATCCACGATCAAGTCAAGGAGGGAGACATAGAGATTTGCATGATACATACGGATCTGAATGTTGCAGACCCGTTGACTAAGCCTCTCTCACGAGCAAAACATCATCAGCACTAAGACTCCATGGGTGTTAGAATTATTACAATGTAATCTATATTACTGACTCTAGTGCAAGTGGGAGACTGAAGGAAATATGCCCTAGAGGAAATAATAAAGTTGTTATTTATATTTCCTTATATCGTGATAAATGTTTATTATTCGTGCTAGAATTGTATTGACCGGAAACTTAGTACATGTGTGAATACAAGGACAAACAGAGTGTCACTAGTTTGCCTCTACTTGACTAGCTCGTTGAATCAATGATGGTTATGTTTCCTAACCATAGACATGAGTTGTCATTTGATTAACGGGATCACATCATTAGAGAATGATGTGATTGACTTGACCCATCCGTTAGCTTAGCACGATGATCGTTTAGTTTGTTGCTATTGCTTTCTCCATAACTATACATGTTCCTATGACTATGAGATCATGCAACTCCCGAATACCAGAGGAAAACTTTGTGTGCTACCAAACGTTACAACATAATTGGGTGATTATAAAGGTGCTCTACAGGTGTCTCCGATGGTGTTTGTTGAGTTGGCATGGATCAGGATTAGGATTTGTCACTCGTATTGTCGGAGAGGTATCTCTGGGTCCTCTTGGTAATGTACATCACAATAAGCCTTGCAAGCAATGTAGCTAATGAGTTAGTTACAGGATGTAGCATTAAGGAACAAGTAAAGAGACTTGCCAGTAACGAGATTGAACTAGGTATTGAGATACCGATGATCGAATCTCGGGCAAGTAACATACCGATGACAAAGGGAACAACGTATATCGTTATGCGGTTTGACCGATAAAGATCTTCGTAGAATACGTAGGAACCAATATGAGCATCCAGGTTCCGCTATTGGTTATTGACCGGAGACATGTCTCGGTCATGTCTACATAGTTCTCGAACCTGTAGGGTCCGCACGCTTAACATTCGGTGACGATCGGTATTACGAGTTTATGTGTTTTGATGTACCGAAGGTACTTTAGAGTCCCGGAATTGATCACGGACATGACGAGGAGTCTCAAAATGGTCGAGACATAAAGATCGATATATTGGAAACCTATGTTTGTGAAGGAAATATGCCCTGGAGGCAATAATAAAGTTATTATTTATTTCCTTATATCATGATAAATGTTTATTATTCATGCTAGAATTGTATTAACCGGAAACATGTTACATGTGTGAATACATAGACAAACAGAGTGTCACTAGTATGCCTCTACTTGACTAGCTCGTTGATCAAAGATGGTTATGTTTCCTAGCCATAGACAAAGAGTTGTCATTTGATTAACGAGATCACATCATTAGGAGAATGATGTGATTGACTTGACCCATTCCATTAGCTTAGCACTTGATCGTTTAGTTTGTTGCTATTGCTTTCTTCATGACTTATACATGTTCCTATGACTATGAGATTATGCAACTCCCGTTTACCAGAGGAACACTTTGTGTGCTAGCAAACGTCACAACGTAACTGGGTGATTATAAAGGTGCTCTACAGGTGTCTCCGAAGGTACATGTTGGGTTGGCGTATTTCGAGATTAGGATTTGTCACTCCGATTGTCGGAGAGGTATCTCTGGGCCCACTCAGTAATACACATCACTTAAGCCTTGCAAGCATTGTAACTAATGATTTAGTTGCGGGATGATGTGTTACGGAACGAGTAAAGAGACTTGCCGGTAACGAGATTGAACTAGGTATTGAGATACCGACGATCGAACCTCGGGCAAGTAACATACCGATGACAAAAGGAACAACGTATGTTGTTATGCGGTTTGACCGATAAAGATCTTCATAGAATATGTAGGAGCCAATATGAGCATCTAGGTTCCGCTATTGGTTATTGACTGGAGACGTGTCTCGGTCATGTCTACATAGTTCTCGAACCCGTAGGGTCCGCACGCTTAAAGTTCGATGACGGTTATATTATGAGTTTATGTGTTTTTATGTACTGAAGGAAGTTCGGAGTCCTAGATGTGATCACGGAACTGATGAGCAGTCTCGAAATGGTCGAGACATAAAGATTGATATATTGGAAGCCTATATTTGGATATCAGAAATGTTTCGGGTGAAATCGGGATTTTACCGGAGTACCGGGCGTTAGCGGAACCCCCCGGGGGTTTAATGGGCCATGATGGGCCTTAGTGGAGAAGCGGAGGGGAGGCCAGGGCAGGCCGCGTGCCCCCTCTCCCAATAGTCTGAATTGGACAAGGAGGGGGGGGGGCGTCGCCTGATGAAGCTATGTACCTAGGATAGGGGCATGGACCTGTCCTAGGTACCCTACCCAAGGACATCCCTAGAAGAAGTCACCTTTCAATCGACTTGGAGGTATCCCACTCGACAGATTCAAGACACTCGACCACGAAGCAATCACTCGACCAAAGTCACCCTGCACGCAAACGGTCGGTCATTAAGTAGCTTTTATGGTCATCATAGCACTTTATTAGGGGCGTTACCAGTAACCCCCAGTCTTAATGTACTTTAAACCTTGCATTACTGAGGGCTGGAGGGGCCTGGCGAACTCTATATAAGCCACCCCCTCCTCAGTATCAAGGGTGGCACCCCTATTATTCATACACACATAATTCAGTTGACCGCCTCCGGGCACCGAGACATAGGGCTGTTACTTCCTCCGAGAAGGGCATGAACTCATAATCCTCGTGTGCTTACAACTCCTCCATAGCTAAGATCTAGCCTCTCCATACATACCCCCTACATCACTGTCAGAGTTAGAACCACGACAGTTGGCGCCCACCGTGGGGCTAGGAGTCTTAGCGCCTAGTTTGAGAAGTTGCGATTTTTTCCGATCTCCTTGATCATGGTTTCGAGCGGAGCTTTGATGGAAGGCCGCGAGATCCATCTCGGCGCGCTCACGTTCATCGCCGACGACTCCGCTTGGCTTTAGGAGGCTCCACTCGATGTCGACGCGCTCCCCGTCCGCGGGGCGACGCACTTTCGTGCATGCGTCCGTGGTGTCCTCCTGCGGCAGCCGTCGACCCAGTATCGGTCGGCTCCCGTGGCATCTCCCCGCCCTGTTTCTCGCCGGTGCAAGCGCTCCGGTTGGTCGAGGCTTCAGAGGTGGGTGAGGCATGCGGTGGCCCACCAGTCGGCCACCCCACAAGACGCGGCAATCGAGCCCGACGAATCCCTCTATGGCCTGTTCGACTGGCTCCGCAGAGACCGCATCCGAATGCGACAGCAGTGACCCAGCTGCAGAGGTTCTGGTGATCGATGGGCCACACAGTCCTCCCGGTTTCCCCCACGCTGACGGAGGCGCGGATGGGGGCGACCCGTCGACTGGCTCCGCAGAGACCGCATCCGAATGCGATAGCAGTGACCCAGCTGCAGAGGTTCTGGTGATCGATGGGCCACACAGTCCTCCCGGTTTCCCCCGCGCTGACGGAGGCGCGGATGGGGCGACCCGTCGCGTCCTCACGAGGAGTATCTCCCCGAGCCTCTCACGTCTCCAGTCGAGTGCGCTCGGCCAAGTTAGCCAAGCGCACGTCCTCCGAGGCTCGGGCCTCAGGGGTTTCTCCAACGATAGGAGTGTGGAGTGCATCCATGTTCCGGCGGTGAAGTTCCTCCCGCTGCAACAACGTGAGAGGCTTGGGGAGATACTCCTCGTGAGGACGCGACGGGCGAGCACGTCAACGGGCTCCAGAATCCAGTCGACGTCAACTCTTTCCGCCCCCGCAGGTATATCATACTCCGATTCAGAATTTGGCGGCTGCGGCCCGTATAGCAGAGTCAATTCAGCCCTCCCAGTCAGAGGCTGGCAGAGGCTTGTTGCAAATCAGATCATTGCTCCAGGCAGCGGGAGACCAGAATTCCGCTGTTTCTCAGTCGCGGAACAGGATCCACAGTCGATCCGTTGTAGCGGATACAGTCCAGTCGGCTCACAGCCCAAGATCGCCTCTGAGGCGTGAGGGACGTGGAGACCGGCGTGATCAGTATAGAAGGAATGAGCAGTATGATCACCGATTCGATCGTGATGATCGACGTCGAGTGCCAACCCCTCCCCCGAGGAGTGGATCATATGTGCCTCGACAGCAGGTGGACAAACGCCCTCATAGTGTTGGGCAGAGAATTCGAGTCGACCCCAGGGAACCAGGCTTTGATGCGAGATCCATTCTCGTTCAAGGTTTGGTCGACAGGAATAGAGCTCACCGAGAAGGCCACGACAGAGATGCGCCTACCAGTAGCAGAGTACATGTTTCAGGGCCGGAGTGTTTCAGTCGAGCCATCAGAGCCGCTGTAATTCCTCCCAACTTCAGGTTGGCGACTAGAGTTAGTAAGTTCACCGGTGAGTCCAAGCCCGATACTTGGCTCGAAGATTACCGAGTGGCTGTCTAGATTGGCGGTGGGAACGATGAGGTAGCCATGAAGCACCTGCCTCTCATGTTAGAAGGCTCGGCCAGAGCATGGCTGAATCAGTTAGCACCCAGCAGCATTTACACTTGGGAGGATCTCTCCCGAGTGTTGGTCACCACATTTGAAGGAAATGCAAGCGACCTGCAGGCCTTACGGAATTGCGGTCTTGCGTGCAGAAACCGAATGAAACTCTGAGGGATTACATCCAGAGGTGGATCACATTGCATCACACAGTTGAAAATGTACCAGATCATCAAGCAGTTTGTGCCTTTAAGGAAGGCATTAAGTACAGAGAATTGAATTGAAGTTCGGTCGAACCGAAGAGATGTCTCTGAATCGGATGATGGAGATTGCCACCAAATACGCTAATGGTGAAGATGAGGATCGACTCTGGAGTGGCAAGCATAAAGCAGTTGCCCAGGAAACCGGAGGAAATTCCAGTCGGAAACAGAAGCGGAAAGCCGAGCCAGCCACTCCTGGGGAGGCCCTGGCCGTAACCCAGGGAAAATTTAAGGGAAAACCCAAAGGACCTTGGAACCCCAAGAAAGTTAAAGACCAAGATGGAAATGATGTTTTGGATCTACCGTGTCACATCCACACCAAGAAAGATGAAGAGGGTAAACTCATTTACCCAAAGCATACCACTCGACAGTGTCGGCTTCTGATCCAGCAGTTTCAGGGCAAGCAGTCCAAAGATAAGGAAAAAGAGTCGGACAAAGTTGAGGACAAGGAAGATAGTGACGATGGGTACCCCTAGGTCAATTCCACCCTGATGATTTTTGCTGATGTTGAGAGCAAAAGTCGACTGAAGGTTATTAACCGTGAGGTAAATATGGTTGCTCCGGCAACACCCAATTATCTGAAGTGGTCCCAGACTGCCATCACATTCGACCAGTCTGATCACCCTATGCACATTGCCACCCCTGGGAGGCAAGCTCTGGTGGTCGACCCAGTTGTCGAAGGCACTCGACTGACCAAAGTCCTGATGGATGGAGGCAGCGGTTTGAACATACTGTATGCAGAAACATTGAAAGGGATGGGCATTCCGATGTCCAGGCTCAGCACCAGTAACATGAGTTTCCATGGAGTCATTCCTGGGAAGAAAGCCGAGTCACTCGGCCAAATTGCTCTTGATGTGGTTTTCGGTGATTCCAAGAATTACCGCAAGGAAAAGTTGACATTCGAAGTTGTGGATTTCCAAAGTGCTTATCACGCTATTTTGGGCAGGCCAACTTATGCACGCTTCATGGCTCGACCATGTTATGTGTATCTCAAATTGAAGATGCCTGGTCCCAAAGGTGTGATCACTGTTACAGGCAATCGGAAGAAAGCAGAAGAGTGTTTTCAGAAAGGCTCAAAGATTGCTGACGCTCAGATGGCTGTGGTTGAGCTGCAAGAGTATTAGAAGACTGCAGATCCGAGTGAGTTGCTACGAGCTAAGAAACCTGCTTCAGAATCAGCTTTTCAGTCGTCCGGTGAAACAAAGGCAGTTCACATTCACCCGACCGATCCAAACGCTGCTCCGACTCACATCTCAATGATGGTCGACTCCAAATAGGAAGAAGCGCTCATCCAGTTCCTCCGTGAGAACTGGGACATCTTCGCATGGAAGCCTGCTGACATGCCTGGAGTTCCCAGGGGGCTGGTTGAGCACCGTCTACGAGTCAACCCAAAATTTAAACCTGTGAAAGAACATCTTCGACGGTCCGCCGTCCAGAAGAGGAAGGCCATTGGCGAGGAGGTGGCTCGACTCTTAGCAGCGGAGTTCATCCGAGAAATTTACCACTCCGAGTGGCTCGCCAATGTTGTCATGGTCCCTAAGAAGGACAAGTCACTTCGCATGTGCATTGATTTCAAGCATATCAATCGGGCCTGCCCGAAAGATCATTTTCCTCTCCCCCGCATCGACCAGATAGTCGACTCGACTACGGGATGTGAGCGTTTGTCTTTCCTAGACGCCTATTCCGGGTACCATCAGATCCGTCTGTACGGGCCCGACGAGATCAAAACAACTTTCATCACTCCATTCGGGTGCTTCTGTTATGTCACCATGCCGTTCGGCCTCAAGAATGCCGGAGCCATGTTCATGAGGATGATTCAGAAGTGTTTGCTCACTCAAATCAGTCGGAATGTGGAGGCATACATGGATGATATTGTGGTCAAGTCACGGAAGGGTTCCGACCTGCTGTCTGACCTTGCTGAAACCTTTGCCAACCTCAGGAGGTATGATATCAAGCTCAACCCGTCAAAGTGCACGTTCGGAGTTCCAGGTGGGAAGTTACTTGGTTTTCTCGTTTCCGAACGGGGAATCGACGCCAATCTTGAAAAAATTGGTACTATACTCCGGATGAAACGTCCTGTGCGTGTGCATGACGTCCAGAAGCTTACAGGATGCTTGGCCGCTTTAAGTCGATTCATCTCTCGCCTCGGTGAAAAGGCATTGCCTCTTTACCGACTGATGAAGAAGTCCGACAAGTTCGAGTGGACTCCAGAAGCTGATGCAGCGTTTACAGAGCTCAAAGCTCTGCTCTCCACCCAGCCGGTGCTTGCTGCCCCAATCAGCAAGGAGCCTTTGCTGATTTACATTGCAGCCACAGGACAAGTTGTCAGTACAGTACTTATGGTCGAGCGGGAATAAGAAGGAAAGGCCTTCAAAGTTCAGCGCCCAGTATATTATGTTTTTGAAGTTTTGACTCCTTCAAAGCAAAGATATCCTCATTACCAGAAGCTTGTATATGGGATTTATATGACCACGAAGAAGGTTGCACATTACTTCTCTGATCATTCCATTACAGTCGTCAGCGATGCTCCACTATCAGAGATTTTGCACAACAGAGATGCAACTGGTCGAGTGGCCAAATGGGCGATTGAACTTCTTCCCCTAGATATCAAGTTTGAGGCAAAGAAAGCTATCAAGTCCCAAGCAATTGCAGATTTCGTCGCCGAGTGGATCAAACAGCAACTTCCGACTCAAGTTCACTCGGAGCACTGGACCATGTTCTTCGATGGATCTAAGATGCTGAATGGTTCCGGTGCTGGGGTAGTATTGGTTTCCCCCCGAGGAGATAAGCTCAGATATGTTCTCCAGATTCACTTTGATTCCTCCAATAACGAAGCAGAATATGAAGCACTTTTGTATGGGTTGCGCATGGCCATTTCACTCGGCGTCCGTCGCCTCATGGTCTATGGTGACTCAGATTTGGTGGTTAATCAGGTGATGAAAGAATGGGACGTCAGAAGTCCAGCTATGACTGGTTATTGCAATGCAGTGAGAAAGTTAGAGAAGAAATTCGAGGGGTTAGAGCTTCATCACATCCCCCGACTGAAAAATCAAGCGGCTGATGATTTGGCAAAGATAGGCTCCAAGAGAGAAGCCATCCCCAGCAATGTGTTTTTGGAACACATCCACTCGCCATCAGTCCAAGAAGATCCTTTTACAGATGAAGCCCCGCAGCCAAAGAGTGCCACAGATCCGACTGAAGTTGAAATTTCGGCAGTGGTCGACCTAATCATGGAAGTTTTGGCAATCACCCCTGACTGGACGATACCGTACATCGCGTATATCCTGAGAAAGGAACTCTCGGAGGACGAAGAAGAGGCTCGACAGATCGTCCGTCGATCCAAGGCCTTCAGAGTCATAAAGGGACAGTTGTATAGAGAAAGTGCGACTGGAGTCGGTCAGAAGTGTATAACACCAGAAGAAGGTCAGATAATCCTTGATGATATCCACTCGGGGACCTGTGGTCATCATGCGTCCTCTCGGACCATTGTGGCTAAAGCATACCGAGCGGGATTTTACTGGACAAGAGCGAATGAAATGGCAAAAGAGATAGTCGACAAGTGTGAAGGGTGCCAGTTCTACTCCAACATGTCGCACAAGCCTGCATCAGCCCTGAAGACCATTCCACTCGTCTGGCCCTTCGCTCTTTGGGGACTGGACATGGTTGGCCCATTGAGAACAGGCAGGAGCGGTTTCACACATGTGCTTGTGGCAGTCAACAAGTTTACCAAATGGATTGAAGCTAAGCCTATCAAGAATCTTGATGCTTGCACTGCTATCAGTTTCGTCAGAGAGTTAACATTCAGATATGGAGTATCGCATAGCATCATCACCGACAATGGGTCAAACTTTGATTCAGACAAGTTCAGAGCTTTTTGCGCCTCTCAAGGCACACGAGTCGACTACGCATCGGTCGCCCACCCCCAGTTAAATGGACAAGCAGAAAGGGCAAATGGTCCTATTCTCAAAGGACTAAAGCCTCGGTTGATGCGTGATCTCAAGCACGCAGCAGGCTCTTGGGTCGACGAGCTTCCGTCGGTTCTGTGGGGATTGAGGACTACCCCGAATCGGTCGACTGGAAGAACTCCGTTCTTTCTGGTTTACAGAGCGGAAGCAGTCCTGCCGAGTGATCTACTTCACAATGCACCCCGAGTCGAGCTTTATACCGAAGATGAAGCAGAACAAGCCCGGCAAGACGCAGTCGACCTCCTGGAAGAAGAAAGAGAAATGGCTATGATCCAATCGACCATTTATCAGCAAGACTTGCGTCGATTCCATGCCAGAAATGTGAAGAGTCGAGCCTTCCAAGAAGGAGATTTGGTCCTCCGAGTGGATCAACAGAAACCACACAAGCTCGCTCCTACTTGGGAAGGTCCCTTCATCGTCACCAAAGTCCTCCACAATGGAGCGTATCACCTTTACAATGTCGATCGCCAGATCTATGAGCCACGAGCTTGGAATGTAGAACTGCTCCGCCCCTTTCACACTTGAATTTTCACTCGGATGAGATGTAATAAGAAAAACTTCTGTAGTCTATTTATCAAAGACAAGAGTGTTACAAATTTTCCTATAATTGTTGTTGCTTTTGTTTGCGTGTGAAATCCCCCAGTGGGTGGCTTAGCTGCGAATCCGTTTCGCCTAAGTTTGTAAAAAAAAAATCCTACCGAGTGGCGAGCTAGACTCCCACTCGGAGGCTTAGCTGTAGCTCAGTGCTCGCCTAAGTGTTTAAAAATCCTACCGAGTGGCGAGCCAGTCTCCCACTCGGAGGCTTAGCTGCAGCCCAGTGCTCGCCTAAGTGTTTAAAAATCCTACACAGTGGTGAGCCAGACTCCCACTCGGAGGCTTAGGTGCAGCCCAGTGCTCGCCTAAGTGTTTAAAAATCCTACCGAGTGGCGAGCCAGACTCCCACTCGGAGGCTTAGCTGCAGCCCAGTGCTCGCCTAAGTGTTTAAAAATCCTACCGAGTGGTGAGCCAGACTCCCACTCGGAGGCTTAGCTGCAGCCCAGTGCTCGCCTAAGTGTTTAAAATCCTACCGAGTGGTGAGCCAGACTCCCACTCGGAGGCTTAGCTGCAGCCCAGTGCTCGCCTAAGTGTTTAAGAATCCTATCGAGTGGAGAGCAAACCTCCCACTCGGAGGCTTAGCTGCAGCCCAGTGCTCGCCTAAGTGTTTAAAAATCCTACCGAGTGGTGAGCCAGACTCCCACTCGGAGGGTTAGCTGCAGCCCAGTGCTCGCCTAAGTGTTTAAAAATCCTACCGAGTGGAGAGAAAACCTCCCACTCGGAGGCTTAGCTGCAGCCCAGTGCTCGCCTAAGTGTTTAAAAATCCTACCAGTGCTGAGCCAGACTCCCACTCGGAGACTTAGCTGCAGCCTAGTGCTCGCCTAAGTGTTTAAAAATCCTACCAAGTGGAGAGCAAACCTCCCACTCGGAGGCTTAGCTGCAGCCCAGTGCTCGTCTAAGTGTTTAAAAATCCTACCGAGTGGAGAGCAAACCTCCCACTCGGAGGCTTAGCTGCAGCCCAGTGCTCGCCTAAGTGTTTAAAAATCCTACCAAGTGGTGAGCCAGACTCCCACTCGGAGGCTTAGCTGCAGCCCAGTGCTCGCCTAAGCGTTTAAAAATCCTACCGAGTGGTGAGCCAGACTCCCACTCGGAGGCTTAGCTGCAGCCCAGTGCTCGCCTAAGTGTTTAAAAATCCTACCGAGTGGAGAGCAAACCTCCCACTCGGAGGCTTAGCTGCAGCCCAGTGCTCGCTTAAGTATTTAAAAATCCTACCGAGTGGTGAGTAGACCTCCCACTCGGGGGGCTTAGCTGCAGTCCAGTACTCGCCTAAGTTTGAAAAAATCCTACCGAGTGGAGAGCAGACCTCCCACTCGGGGGCTTAGCTGCAGTCCAGTACTCGCCTAAGTTTGAAAAAATCCTACCGAGTGGATAGCAGACCTCCCACTCGGGGGCTTAGCTGCAGTCCAGTACTCGCCTAAGTTTGAAAAAATCCTACCGAGTGGAGAGCAGACCTCTCACTCGGGGGCTTAGCTGCAGTCCAGTACTCGCCTAAGTTTGAAAAAATCCTACCGAGTGGATAGCAGACCTCCCACTTGTGGGCTTAGCTGCAGTCCAGTACTCGCCTAAGTTTGAAAAAATCCTACCGAGTGGATAGCAGACCTCCCACTTGTGGGCTTAGCTGCAGTCCAGTACTCGCCTAAGTTTGAAAAAATCCTACCGAGTGGAGAGCAGACCTCCCACTCGGGGGCTTAGCTGCAGTCCAGTACTCGCCTAAGTTTTTAAAATCCTACCGAGTGGAGAGCAGACCTTCCACTCGGAGGCTTAGCTGCAGCCCAGTGCTCGCCTAAGTACGGAACACATCCCAATCCGCAAGGACGACGTGGTGCAAATCGACTGCTACCTTCTCCTTCGGAGTTGCACCACAAATACAAAGTTATTTCGAGTGAAGAACAAGTTCCACTCGACAGATAATTCATGAAGAATTCAACGATAAATCAAGTTCAGATAAGATCCAAAGGTTCTAGACCGCAGATCAAAGTACTCGAGCCTCCAGCTCGACAGAGTTTAACGGTTACAAAATCCACTCGGCATTCCGAGGCAAATTTAAAGTGAAGCATAAAAGTTTTTATTCCTCATGCGGAGGACTGGAAGGGGCGACGAACTCGTCCAAGTCGATCCCGTCTGCAATGCGAGTGGCAGCAGCAATGAAAGTCTCCATGAAGTCTTGAAAGTTGTGCTTCCTGGTATTGGCAACTTGGATGGCGGCCAACTTTTCTTCTCGCGCCTCCTTGAAGTGGACGCGGACCAGAGACAGAGCGACGTCAGCGCCACATCTAGGAGAAGATTTCTTCCATTCCGCCACTCGACCTGGGACTTCATTCAGTCGAGTCATCAGGGACTCGAGGTCATTCTGAAGTGTCGTCCTAGGCCAGAGCGATGTGTCGATCCGTGACATCGCAACCTTCAACCGAGCAAGATAGTCAACAACGCCGGCAACACGAGATTCCAGTCGGAGCACGTTCATAGCAGCCTCGTCCTTCACTGGAGAATTGATGGGGTCCAAGTCTGTCTCCACTCGACTGGTCTCCTCTTTGAAGTTCTGGTAGAATTCTGTAAACATAATTCAAGGATAAGTCAGTGGCTCTACCCAGATTTGGGAACTGCAAGTCAGTCGGGCCGGAGTAATTACCCTCGAGCATGACGAATAGCTTCTTGGCAAGTCCACCGAGATAAGCCTCCAGATCGTTCCTCTTCCCCGCCAGTTCACTTGCCTTGTCATTCAGAGCTATATTGCCATTCTTCAGACGGTTGGCCTCTCGATTAGCCGCGTCGAGAGCAGTTTTCAGCCTGGAGTTTTCCTTTTCAAGAGTACCGAATGAAGCCAGTTTTTCTTCAGCAAGCTTCGTTTTGTTCAGGGCCTCCTTCTGCGCTTCGGCTAGGTCTTGATCCTTCTTCTTCAGAGCCTCCTCCATTTTGTCTGCGAAACAGCAAGTGAGATCAACATCGAGGACGACCAGAAAGAAAGGACAGTCGACAAAAGCTCACCAGCCATACCGTTTGCTTCATCCCTCGCCTTCTGCAAGTTCTCCTGAGCAAGCTCCAAGTCAAGGTTCAGCTGGATCTGTTTGTTCTCCAACTCAGTATAGCGAGCCACAAGTTCGCAGGATTTCTGCAAAAAATCAGTCGACAGACATCCAAGATAAGTTGCTTCCGAGTAACCAAGAGACAATGATGGCGTTTCTAAGACTACAGCCGAATCAAAAACATTCTACAGTAGTCTCGGGGACTACACCCAGTGGGTGCACTCAGCGTGCCCCCACTGGTTCGACCAAAAAAAAAATCGACTGCCCGCAGCCGACCATGTAAAATTCCATTCGACATGGCCTGACCAGACCGAGTGAAGAAGTTCAGCTAAAGCAACACAATAGAAAGACTACAGTCGACTGCCAGCAGTCCACCGTAGTCTCGGGGACTACACCCAGTGGGTGCACTTAGCGTGCCCCCACTCGTCAAAAAGATTAATAGACACACCCAGTGGGCATACAGATATAAAGATCTTCGGAAAAGAGATTCTTCAGATAGCATATCCTAACAGAACAAGCGGTGAATCGACTGACCTGGACGTTGCTCTGAAGAGCTGAGCTCGTGTCATAAGCTGCTTGGCTGGCTTCCCGAACCACCTTCACTTGCTCCATCATGATCCCCGCCTGGCGTATAGCCTCTTTAGCGGCACCCACTTGGTCCTCAGGGACGTGGTGTGTGGCAAAAAGCGAAGGCGGATTTGCAGTCGACGTCGAAGGCCGGACACTCGTCAGAGGTTCAGCGAAGGTCACAGAAACCCGAGTGGTATCACCACCCTCCCGGACTGCGGCCTCAGGCGCCGGAGTAGTTTGTGGGGTCTTGCCAGCCGGCGCCCTCCTGTTCCTTCGCTCCCTCGGCGGCACTTCGTCGTCATCATTAGGGAGGTCAATGACATGAGGAGGAGCTACAAGAAAAATCCAATCGACCGGAATTATAAGAAATCGTCAGTCGACTAAAAGCAGAGCATCAGTAATCGTATCGGGGTTGGAGGTAACAGTGTCTTCCATCTCTTGATCATCGTCCTTGGCGGAGATCTCCGAGGTGGCAGCACTGCAAATTTTGAAAGTCAGTCAGCTTATTCAATGAGTCGACCAAGAGTCCGTCACGTTCGACAAAGGAAAACAAATTCTACTATTACCCAGAAATGGTGGGGATAGTCATCTTCATCTTGGGAAGAGCCTTGGGCGGCTTGGACGGCGTCGCGCGTGAGTGCTTGGGAGCTTTTTCTGTCAGCGGTGGAGATGAGGTCCGAGGGCGCTTCGACGACTGCCCAACAGGGACAGTCGCCTTACCACGTTCCCGCGCAGGGTCGTGTGTAAGCTTGGATCGCCATTCCGAGCGGGCAGGTTCGACTTCTTCCTCCTCCTCTTCACTGGAGTCGTCGTCATCCCCCTCTCCTTCGCCGTCAGATTCCCACTCTTCTCCCTCGTCTCCACTTTCGCCTCCACTCACCTCTCCTTCCTCGGCCTGCTCCTGTGCTCCATTGGGTGTCGAGTACATCTCAGTAGTGGCCTAAAGGACAAGAAACGAGACAAAAGTCAATCGACTGGTCCAAAAAGAACAAATAAAGAAAGCAAGATGATAGTCAGAAACGTAAGGTCAGACCTTGTGCACTTCGTATGTTTGGTCGAGTGGAGGAATCCTCTTGGCTCCTTGGGGGTTGTCCTTGTTCCCTGTGATACTCGACAACCACCCTTCCAACATCTTGTCAGTGACCTCCTCTGGGTGAATCCGAGTGGTGTCTTCGAGACCCGAGTACAGCCACATCGGGTGGTCACGAGCCTGAAGCGGTTGGATGCGCCTCCGAAGGAAGACTTCCAACAAGTCCATGCCAGTCACACCCTCGCGGACAAGCTGAACCACTCGACCGACCAGCACCTTGACTTGCGCCTTTTCCCCCGGCGTCACTTTCAGAGAGGCAGGTTTTTGTGCTCGATTCAGAGAAAAAGGGGGAAGCCCAGTCGACTGTCCTGGGGTCACCTGGTCTTTACAGTAAAACCAAGTCAACTGCCACCCACAGACTGACTCGGGAAAAGTGATAGACGGAAAGGAACTTTTTTCCCCTCATCTGGATCGCCAGACCCCCGCACAGCTGGATCACCTGCGTCCATTCGTCACTCGACTTGGCCTTCTTGACCGACTGAGAGCGGCAAGTGAAGATGTGCTTGAAGAGTCCCCAATGGGGGCGGCAACCCAAGAAGTTTTCACACAAGGAAACGAAAGCAGCAAGATACACAATAGAATTGGGAGTAAAGTGATGGAGCTGCGCTCCGAAGAAGTTCAAGAAGCTCCGGAAAAAAGGATGAGGAGGCAGAGAGAATCCACGATCGATATGGGTGGCGAGGAGGACGCACTCACCATCAAGAGGCTGGGGTTCAACTTCTTTCCCCGGGAGGCACGCAGATTCGTGGGGAATGAATCCCCCCTCGATCAGATCATCGAGATCATCCTGCCGAATCACCGACGGCATCCAGTCGCCCTGGATCCAATCCTTGGGCAGAGCAGTCCTCGAGGAAGATCCGCCCCGAGCGGACTTCTTCCCCTTCCCCTGCACCGCCGCCTTCTTTGCGCGCTCCAGAGCCTACGTCTTCTCCTTCACCATCGTCGCCGGCGAAGCTCGAACAGACCTACGGCACCAAGGTGGGAGCGGAGGTGGTGGAGGATCTTGTGAAGGAAGGGGGAAAAGTGAAGGCGCACTGTTCGGGGGTCCCGAGCCGGAAGCTTATAAGAGGTCGCTTCCGAGTGGCTGACTGGTAGGCCCAGGCAATCCTGTCAAATCCCGCAACGGGCGCGCGCACGGTACGTGGCGAAAAAGGTGGCGCGGGGATCGAGGAGCTTCCGTCCTATCCCATCCGATTACTGCGGCCGCCCCCATCCCGCGCGCTTCCCGAAATTCAAATCCTGCAAAATCCGCGGGCCGCAGAACAACTCGTCAAACAGAAGATCCCTTTCACACCGTCACTCGAAACTTCACAAGTAAAGAAATTCACTCGACAAGAGGCCAAGGATGGATCAAGGCGACTGAAAGAAGTTGACGACGTCATCCGTGACAATTGATCCAAAACAAGACGTTCATATAACATGAAGAACCAGTCGGAAAGATCCCCAACTCCTTCCCCACTCGAACCTCGATCCATTCGGGGGCTAATGATTAAGCTATGTACCTAGGATAGGGGCATGGACCTGTCCTAGGTACCCTACCCAAGGACATCCCTAGAAAAAGTCACCTTTCAATCGACTTGGAGGTATCCCACTCGACAGATTCAAGACACTCGACCACGAAGCAATCACTCGACCAAATTCCAACCACTCGACTGCCAGGAGATCTAAAGTCACCCTGCACGCAAACGGTCGGTCATTAAGTAGCTTTTATGGTCATCATAGCACTTTATTAGGGGCGTTACCAGTAACCCCCAGTCTTAATGTACTTTAAACCTTGCATTACTGAGGGCTGGAGGGGCCTGGCAAACTCTATATAAGCCACCCCCCTCCTCAGTATCAAGGGTTGGCACCCCTGTTATTCATACACACATAATTCAGTCGACCGCCTCCGGGCACCGAGACGTAGGGCTGTTACTTCCTTCGAGAAGGGCCTAAACTCGTAATCCTCGTGTGCTTACAACTCCTCCATAGCTAAGATCTAGCCTCTCCATACATACCCCCCTACATCACTGTCAGAGTTAGAACCACGACATCGCCCCCCTTTCCTTCCTCTCTCCCTCCTCCTTCCCCCTTCTCCTACTCCAACTAGGAAAGGACCGGGAGTAGGACTCCTCCCTGGCGCGCCTCCTCCTGGCCGGCCGCCTCTCCCACCTTGCTCCTTTATATATGGGGGCAGGGGGGCACCTCTAGACACAACAATTTATCTCTCGGATCTCTTAGCCGTGTGCGGTGCCCCCCTCCACCATAGTCCACCACGATAATATCGTAGCGGTATTTTGGGGAAGCCCTGCGTCGGTAGAACATCATCATCGTCACCACGCCGTCGTGCTGATGGAACTCTCCCTCAAAGCTCAGCTGGATCGGAGTTCAAGGGACGTCATCTAGCTGAACGTGTGCTGAACTCGGAGGTGCCGTACATTCGGTACTTGATCGGTCGGATCGTGAAGACGTACGACTACATCAACCGCATTGTGCAAACGCTTCCGCTTTCGGTCTACGAGGGTACATGGACAACACTCTCCCCTCTCGTTGCTGTGCATCACCATGATCCTGTGTGTGCGTAGGATTTTTTTTTTGAAATTACTACGTTCCCCTACAGTGGCATCCGAGCCTGGTTTTATGCGTTGATGTTATATGCATGAGTAGAACACAAGTGGGTTGTGGGCGATACAAGTCATACTGCTTACCAGCATGTCATACTTTGGTTCGGCGTTATTGTTGGATGAAGCGGCCCGGACCAACATTACGCGTACGCTTACGCGAGACTGGTTCTACCGACGTGCTTTGCACACAGGTGTCTGGCAGGTGTCAGTTTCTCCAACTTTAGTTGAACCGAGTGTGACTTCGCCTGGTCCTTGAGAAGGTTAAAACAGCACTAACTTGACGAACTATCGTTGTGGTTTTGATGCATAGGTAAGAACGGTTCTTGCTCATCCCGTAGCAGCCACGTAAAACTTGCAACAACAAAGTAGAGAACGTCTAACTTGTTTTTGCAAGGTATGTTGTGATGTGATATGGTCAAGGCATGATGCTATATTTTATTGTATGAGCTGATCATGTTTTGTAACCGAGTTATCGGCAACTAGTAGGAGCCATATGGTTGTAGCTTTATTGTATGCAATGCAATCGCCCTGTAATGCTTTACTTTATCACTAAGCGGTAGCGATAGTCGTAGAAGCATAAGTTGGCGAGAGGACAACGATGCTACGATGGAGATCAAAGTGTCACGCCGGTGACAATGGTGATCATGACGGTGCTTCAGAGATGGAGATCACAAGCACAAGATGATGATGGCCATATCATATCACTTATAGTGATTGCATGTGATGTTTATCTTTTATGGATCTTATCTTGCTTTGATTGACGGTAGCATTATAAGATGATCTCTCACTAAATTATCAAGGTATAAGTGTTCACCCTGAGTATGCACCGTTGCGAAAGTTCTTCATGCTGAGACACCACGTTATGATCGGGTGTGATAGGTTCTATGATCTGATCGTGGAGGAGAATATTTGAGTTACGAGTTTGGTCTTCATTTGAAACAATGAGGAATAGTTTCGCAACTCACGCCACCCACAACACCACAGCGTAATGGTGTGTCCGAACGTCGTAATCGTACTTTACTATATATGGTGCGATCTATGATGTCTCTTACTGATTTACCGCTATCATTTTGAGGTTATGCTTTAGAGACGGCTGCATTCACGTTAAATAGGGCACCATCGAAATCCATTGAGATGACGCCTTATGAACTGTGGTTTGGCAATAAACCAAAGTTGTCGTTTCTTAAAGTTTGGGGCTGCGATGCTTATGTGAAAAAACTTCAACCTGATAAGCTCGAACCCAAATCGGAGAAATATGTATTCATAGGATACCCAAAGGAAACTGTTGGGTACATCTTCTATCACAGATCTAAAGGCAAAAATTTTGTTGCTAAATTTGGATCCTTTCTAGAGAAGGAGTTTCTCTCGAAAGAAGTGAGTGGGAGGAAAGTAGAACTTGATGAGGTAACTGTACCTGCTCCCTTATTGGAAAGTAGTTCATCACAGAAACCGGTTCCTGTGACACCTACACCAATTAGTGAGGAAGTCAATGATGATGATCATGAAATTTCAGATCAAGTTGTTACTGAACCTCGTAGATCAACCAGAGTGAGATCTGCACCAGAGTGGTACGGTAATCCTGTTCTGGAGGTTATGTTGCTAGACCATGACGAACCTACAAACTATGAAGAAGCGATGGTGAGCCCATATTCCGCAAAATGGCTTGAGGCTATGAAATCTGAGATGGGATCCATGTATGAGAACAAAGTGTGGAATTTGGTTGACTTGCCCGATGATCGGCAAGCCATTGAAAATAAATGGATCTTCAAGAAGAAGACTGACGCTGACTGTAATATTACTGTCTATAAAGCTCGACTTGTTGCAAAAGGTTTTCGACAAGTTCAAGGGATTTACTATGATGAGACTTTCTCACCCGTAGCGATGCTTAAGTTTGTCCAAATCATGTTAGCAATTGCTGCATTTTATGATTATGAAATTTGGCAAATGGATGTCAAAACTGCATTCCTGAATGGATTTCTGGAAGAAGAGTTGTATATGATGCAATCGGAAGGTTTTGTCGATCCAAAGGGATCTAACAAAGTGTGCAAGCTCCAGCGATCCGTTTATGGACTGGTGCAAGCCTCTCGGAGTTGGAATAAAAGTTTTGATAGTGTGATCAAAGCATATGGTTTTATACAGACTTTTGGAGAAGCCCGTATTTACAAGAAAGTGAGTGGTAGCTCCGGAGCATTTCTGATATTATATGTAGATGACATATTGTTGATCGGAAATGGTACTAAATTTCTGAATAGCATAAAAGGATAACTGGATAAGAATTTTTCAATGAAAGACCTCGGTGAAGCTGCTTATATATTGGGCATCAAGATCTATAGAGATAGATCAAGACGCTTAATTGGACTTTCACAAAGCACATACATTGACAAAGTTTTGAAGAAGGTCAAAATGGATCAAGCAAAGAAAGGGTTCTTGCCTGTGTTACAAGGTGTTAAGTTGAGTAAGACTCAATCCCAGACCACTGCAGAAGATAGACAGAAGATGAAAGATTATGTTCCCTATGCTTCAACCATAGGCTCTATCATGTAAGCAATGCTGTGTACTAGACCTGATGTGTGCCTGCTATAAGTTTAGCAGGGAGGTACAAAGTAATCCAGGAGTGGATCACTGGACAGCAGTCAAGAACATCCTGAAATACCTGAAAAGGACAAAGGATATGTTTCTCGTTTATGGAGGTGACAAAGATCTCGTTGTAAATGGTTACGTCGATGAAAGCTTTGACACTGATCTGGACGATTATAAATCGCAAACCGAATATGTGTTTTTATTAAACAGTGGAGCTGTCAGTTGGTGCAGTTCTAAACAAAGCGTCGTAGCGGGATCTACATGTGAAGCAGAGTACATGGCTGCTTTGGAAGCAGCGAATGAAGGAGTCTGGATGAAGGAGTTCATATCCGATTTAGGTGTCATACCTAGTGCGTCGGGTCCAATGAAAATATTTTGTGACAATACTGGTGCAATTGCCTTGGCAAAGGAATCCAGATTTCACAAGAGAACCAAGCACATCAAGAGACGCTTCAACTCCATCCGGGATCAAGTCCAGGTGGGAGACATAGATATTTGCAAGATACATATGGATCTGAATGTTGCATACCCATTAACTAAGCCTCTTCCGCGAGCAAAACATGATCAGCACCAAGGCTCCATGGGTGTTAGAATCATTACTATGTAATCTAGATTATTGACTCTAGTGCAAGTGGAGACTGAAGGAAATATGCCCTAGAGGCAATAATAAAGTTATTATTTATTTCCTTATATCATGATAAATGTTTATTATTCATGCTAGAATTGTATTAACCGGAAAAAACATGGTGCATGTGTGAATACATAGATAAACAGAGTGTCACTAGTATGCCTCTACTTGACTAGCTCGTTGATCAAAGATGGTTATGTTTCCTAGCCATAGACAAAGAGTTGTCATTTGATTAACGAGATCACATCATTAGGAGAATGATGTGATTGACTTGACCCATTCCATTAGTTTGTTGCTATTGCTTTCTTCATGACTTATACATGTTCCTATGACTATGAGATTATGCACCTACCGTTTACCGGAGGAACACTTTGTGTGCTACCAAACGTCACAACGTAACTGGGTGATTATAAAGGTGCTCTACAGGTGTCTCCGAAGGTACTTGTTGGGTTGGCGTATTTCGAGATTAGGATTTTTCACTCCGATTGTCGGAGAGGTATCTCTGGGCCCACTCAATAATACACATCACTTAAGCCTTGCAAGCATTGTAACTAATGAGTTAGTTGCGGGATGATGTGTTACGGAACGAGTAAAGAGACTTGCCGGTAACGAGATTGAACTAGGTATTGAGATACCGACGATCGAATCTCGGGCAAGTAACATACCAATGACAAAAGGAACAACGTATGTTGTTATGCGGTTTGACCGATAAAGATCTTCGTAGAATATGTAGGAGCCAATATGAGCATCCAGGTTCCGCTATTGGTTATTAACCGGAGACGTGTCTCGGTCATGTCTACATAGTTCTCGAACCTGTAGGGTCCGCATGCTTAAAGTTCGATGACGGTTATATTAAGAGTTTATGTGTTTTGATGTACCGAAGGAAGTTCGGAGTCACGGATGTGATCAAGGACATGACGAGGAGTCTCGAAATGGTCAGGACATAAAGATTGATGTATTGGAAGCCTATCTTTGGATATCGGAAATGTTCCGGGTGAAATCGGGATTTTACCGAAATACCGGGGGTTACCGGAACCCCCCGGGGGTTTAATGGGCCATGATGGGCCTTAGTGGAGAAGAGGAGGGGAGGCCAGGGCAGGCCGCGCGCCCCCTCTCCCTCTAGTCCGAATTGGACAAGGAGGGGGGCGGCGTGCTACCTCTTGAGCTTGTGTTGGATTTGCCCGAAGAGGAAGGGATGATGCAGCAGAGTAGCGTAAGTATTTCCCTCAGCTTTTGAGAACCAATGTATCAATCCAGTAGGAGGCCACACTCAAGTCCCTAGTACCTGCACAAAACGATAGCTACTCGCAACCAACGCGATTAGGGGTTGTCAATCCCTTCACAGTCACTTACGAGAGTGGGATCTGATAGATATAATATTTTTTGTATTTTTGGTATAAAGATGCAAAGTGAAAAGTAAAAGGTAAAGTAAAAAGCAAAACAAGATTAAAGTGATGGAGATTGATATGATGAGAATAGACCCGGGGGCCATAGGTTTCACTAGTGGCTTCTCTCAAGAGCATAAGTATTCTACGGTGGGTGAACAAATTACTGTTGAGCAATTGACAGAATTGAGCATAGTTATGAGAGTATCTAGGCATGATCATGTATATAGGCATCACGTCCGTGACAAGTAGACCGAAACAATTCTGCATCTACTACTATTACTCCACTCATCGACCGCTATCCAGCATGCATCTAGAGTATTAAGTTAAAAATAGAGTAACACCTTAAGCAAGATGACATGATGTAGAGAGATAAATTCATGCAATATGAAATAAACCCCATCTTGTTATCCTCGATGGCAACGATGCAATACGTGCCTTGCTGCCCCTTTTGTCACTGGGAAAGGACACCACAAGATCGAACCCAAAGCTAAGCACTTCTCCCATGGCAAGAACTACCAATCTAGTTGGCCAAACCAAATGGATAATTCGAAGAGACTTGCAAAGATAACCAATCATACATAAAAGAATTCAGAGAAGATTCAAATATTATTCATAGATAGACTTGATCATAAACTCACACTTCATCGGTCTCAACAAACACACCGCAAAAAGAAGATTACATCGAATAGATCTCCACAAGAGAGGGGGAGAACTTTGTATTGAGATCCAAAAAGAGAGAAGAAGCCATCTAGCTACTAACTATGCACCCGAAGGTCTGAGGTAAACTACTCACACTTCATCGGAGAGGCTATGATGATGTAGAAGCCCTCCGTGATGACGGCCCTCTCCGACGGAGCTCCAGAACAGGATGGGATCTCGTGGATACAGAAAGTTGCGGCAGTGGAATTAGGTTTTTGGCTCCTCCTCTGATCGTTTGGGGGTACGTAGGTATATATAGGAGGAAGGAGTACGTCGGTGGAGCTCCGAGGGGCCCACGAGGCAGGGGGCGCGCCCTAGGGGGGGCGCCCCCACCCTCGTGACCGCCTCTCTGATGCCTTGGCATGGGGTCCATGTCTCCTAGATCACGTTCGGCGATAAAATCACGTTCCCGAAGGTTTCATTCCGTTTGGACTCCGTTTGATATTCCGTTTCTTCGAAACACTGAAATAGGCAAAAAAACAGCAATTCTGGGCTGGGCCTCCGGTTAATAGGTTAGTCCCAAAAATAATATAAAAGCGGAAAATAAAGCCCAATATAGTCCAAAACAGTAGATAATATAGCATGGAGCAATCAAATATTATAGATACGTTGGAGACGTATCAGGCATCCCCAAGCTTAATTCCTACTCGTCCTCGAGTAGGTAAATGATAAAAGAGAATTTTTGATGCGGAGTGCTATTTGGCATAATTTCAATGCAAATCTTCTTAATTGTGGTATGAATATTCAGATTAGGAAGATTCAAGACAAAAGTTCATATTGACATAGAGAATAATAATACTTCAAGCAAACCAACAAAGCAATTATATTTTCTCAAAGTAACATGGCCAAAGAAAGTTTATCCCTACAAAATCATATAGTTTAGTCATGCTCCATTTTCGTCATACAAGAATGCTCTCATCATGCACAAACCCGATGACAAGCCAAGCAATTGTTTCATACCTTAATAATTTCAGACTCATAAACTTTCACGCAATACATGAGCGTGAGCCATGGATATAGCACTATGGGTGGAATAGAATGATGGGGGTTATGTGGAGAAGACAAAAAGGAGAAAGTCTCACATCAACAAGGCTAATCAATGGGCTATGGAGATGCCCATCGATTGATGTTAATGCAAGGAGTAGGGATTGCCATGCAACGGATGCACTAGAGCTATAAATGTATGAAAGCTCAATAAAAGAAACTCAGTGGGTGTGCATCCAACTTGCTTGCTCACGAAGACCTAGGGCACTTGAAGGGGCCCATTGTTGGAATATACAAGCCAAGTTCTATAATGAAAAATTCCCACTAGTATATGAAAGTGATAACTCAAGAGACTCTCTATATGAAGAACATGGTGCTACTATGAAGCACAAGTGTGGAAAAAGGAATAGTAGCATTGCCCCTTTTTTTGGGCCTTCTTTTTTTCTTTGGCCTTTCTCCTTTTTTTGGGACAATGATCTATTGAATGATGATCATCACACTTCTATTTATTTACAACTCAATGATTACAACTCGATACTAGAACAAAGTATGACTCTATATGGATGCCTCCGGCGGTGTACCGAGATATGCAATGAATCAAGAGTGAAAAGTATGAAAAATTATGAACGGTGGCTTTACCACAAATACTATGTCAACTACATGATCATGCTAAGCAATATGACAATGATGAATGTGTCATGATAAACTGGATGGTGGAAAGTTTCATGGCAATATATCTCGGAATGGCTATGGAAATGCCATAATAGGTAGGTATGGTGGCTGTTTTGAGGAAGATATAAGGAGGTTTATGTGTGAAAGAGCATATCATATCACGGGGTTTGGATGCACCGGCGAAGTTTGCACCAACTCTCAATGTCAGAAAGGGCAATGCACGGTACCGAAGAGGCTAGCAATGATGGAAGGGTGAGAGTGCGTATAATCCATGGACTCAACATTAGTCATAAAGAACTCATATACTTATTGCAAAAGTCCACAAGCCATCAAAAACCAAAGTATTACGCGCATGCTCCTAGGGGGATAGATTGGTAGGAAAATACCATCGCTCGTCCCCGACCGCCACTCATAAGGAGGACAATCAAATAACACCTCATGTTTCAAATTTGTTGCATAACGTTTACCATACGTGCATGCTACGGGACTTGCAAACTTTAACTCAAGCACTTCTCAAGTTCACAACTACTCAACTAGCATGACTTTGATATTATTACCTCCATATCTCAAACAATTATCAAGCATCCAACTTTTCTTAGTATTCAACACACTCAAAAGAAAGTTTCACAAATCTTGAATACCAAGCATGTTATTATTAAGCAAATTACCATGCTATTAAGACTCTCAAAATAATTTAAGTGAAGCATGAGAGATCAATAGTTTCTTTAAAACAAATCCACCACCGTGCTCTAAAATATCTAAGTGAAGCACATAGAGCAAAATTATAACGCTCAAAAGATATAAGTGAAGCACATAGAGCAAAACTACTTAGCTCAAAAAGATATAAGTGAAGCACATAGAGTATTCTATCAAATTCTAATTCATGTATGGCTCTCTCAAAAGGTGTGTACAGCAAGGATTATTGTGGCACACTAACAACCATAGACAAAAATAATACAAGACACTCCAAGCAAAACACATATCATGTTGGTGAATAAAAATATAGCTCCAAGTAAATTACCGATGGAAGTGGACGAAAGAGGGGATGCCTTCCGGGGCATCCCCAAGCTTTGAATTTTTGGTGTCCTTGGATTATCTTGGGGGTGCCATGGGCATCCCCAATCTTAGGCTCTTGCCACTCCTTGTTCCATAATCCATCACAAGAATTCACCCAAAACTTGAAAACTTCACAACACAAAACTTAAAGTAGAAAACTCGTGAGCTCCGTTAGCGAAAGAAAACAAAAGACCACTTCAAGGTACTGTAATGAACTCATTCTTTATTTATATTGGTGTTAAACCTACTGTATTCCAACTTCTCTATGGATTATAAACTATTTTACTAACCATAGATTCATCAAAATAAGCAAACAACACACGAAAAACAGAATCTGTCAAAAACAGAAATGTCTGTAGTAATATGTAGCTAGAGCAAGATCTGGAACCCCAAAAATTCTAAAATAAATTGCTGGACATGCGTAATCTATCTATTAATCATCTGCAACAAGAATTAACTAAATATCACTCTTAAAATAAAAATGACAACAGTTCTTGTGAGCGCTAAAGTTTCTGTTTTTACAGCAAGTTCAACAAGACTTTCCCCAAGTCTTCCCAACGGTTCTACTTGGCACAAACACTAATTAAACACAAAAAACACAACCAAAACAGAGTCTAGATAATTTATTTATTAAATAACAGCAAGGATAAATATTGGGTTGACTCCCAACAAGCGCTTTTCTTTAAAGCCTTATAGCTAGTGCTCACATGAAAGACAAGAATTGAAGCACAAAGAGAGCATCATAAAACACGTGAAAACCACATTTAAGTCTAACATACTTCCTATGCATAGGCATATTATAGGAAAACATATTATCAAGGCAAGCAAAAACTAGCATATGCAAGGAAGCGGAAAGAAACAATAGCAATCTCAACATAACGAGAGGTAATTTAGTAACATGAAAATTTCTACCACCATATTTTCCTCTCTCATAATAATTATATGTAGGATCATAAGAAAATTCAACAAAATAGCTATCACATAAAATATTTTCAACATGATCCACATGCATGCAAAGTTGACACTCTTCCAAAATAGTGGGATTAACATTAACTAAAGTTATGACCTTTCCAAACCCACTTTTATCAAAAACTTCATAAGATTGAACATGCTCCAAATATGTGGGATATGAAGTTGACACTCTTCCAAACCCACTTTCAATATTATTCCAAACACTATTATCAATCTCATATTCATCATGGGGCTTAAATAAATTTTCAAGATCATAAGAAGAATCACCCCAATCATGATCATTGCAACAAGCAGTAGACATAGCAAAACTAGCATCCCCAAGCTTAGGGTTTTGCATATTATTAGCACAATTTACATCAATAGAATTTATAATAAAATCATTGCAATCATGCTTTTTATTCAAAGATCGATCGTGAATCATTTCATAAAATACTTTATCACAATTTTTAGATTCACGAATTTCAGGCAAAACATCATAAAGATAATCTAGTGCCCTCAACTCACTAGCAATAGGTTCATCATAATTGGATCTCTTAAATAGATTAGCAAGTGGATGAGGATCCATAAACTCTTAGCAAGTGAAGATGCAAGCAAAAAGGAAGCACATGGTAACACAAGATTGAATGGAGGAAGGGCGAATAAAACGGCAAGGGTGAAGTGGGGGAGAGGAAAACGAGAGGCAAATGGCAAATAATGTAATGCGAGAGATAGGGATTGTGATGGGTACTTGGTATGTTGACTTTTTGCGTAGACTCCCCGGCAACGGCGCCAGAAATCCTTCTTGCTACCTCTTGAGCTTGTGTTGGATTTCCCCGAAGAGGAAGGGATGATGCAACGGAGTAGCGTAAGTATTTCCCTCAGTTTTTGAGAACCAAGGTATCAATCGAGTAGGAGGCCACGCTCGAGTCCCTCGTACCTGCACAAAACGATAGCTACTCGCAACCAACGCGATTAGGGGTTGTCAATCCCTTCACGATCACTTACGAGAGTGAGATCTGATAGATATAATATTTTTTGTATTTTTGGTATAAAGATGCAAAGTGAGAAGTAAAAGGTAAAGTAAAAAGCAAAACAAGATTAAAGTGATGGAGACTGATATGATGAGAATAGACCCCCATAGTTTCACTAGTGGCTCTCTCAAGAGCATAAGGTATTCTATCGGTGGTGACAAATTACTGTTGAGCAATTTGACAGAAAATTGAGCATAGTTATGAGATATCTAGGCATGATCATGTATATAGGCATCACGTCCGTGACAAGTAGACCGAAACGATTCTGCATCTACTACTATTACTTCCAACTCATCGACCGCTATCCAGCATGCATCTAGAAGTATTAAGGTTAAAAACAGAGTAACACCTTTAAGCAAAGATGACATGATGTAGAGGGATAAATTCATGCAATATGAAATAAAACCCATCTTGTTTCCTCGATGGAAACGATGCAATACGTGCCTTGCCGCCCCTTCTGTCACTGGGAAAGGACACTGCAAGATCGAACCCAAAGAGAAGCACTTCTCCCATGGCAAGAACTACCATTGGCCAAACCAAACGGATAATTCGAAGAGACTTGCAAAGATAACCAATCATACATAAAAGAATTCAGAGAAGATTCAAATATTATTCATAGATAGACTTGATCATAAACCCACAATTCATCGGTCTCAACAAACACACCACAGAAAGAAGATTACATCGAATAGATCTCCACAAGAGAGGGGGAGAACTTTGTATTGAGATCCAAAAAGAGAGAAGAAGCCATCTAGCTACTAACTATGCACCCGAAGGTCTGAGGTAAACTACTCACACTTCATCGGAGAGGCTATGATGATGTAGAAGCCCTCCGTGATGACGGCCCTCTCCGGCGGAGCTCCAGAACAGGCCCCAAGATGGGATCTCGTGGATACAGAAAGTTGTGGCGGTGGAATTAGGTTTTTGGCTCCTCCTCTGATCGTTTGGGGGTACGTAGGTATATATAGGAGGAAGGAGTACGTCGGTGGAGCTCCGAGGGGCCCACGAGGCAGGGGGCGCGCCCTAGGGGGGGGGCGCCCCCACCCTCGTGACCGCCTCTCCGATGCCTTGGCGTAGGGTCCAAGTCTCCTGGATCACGTTCGGTGAGAAAATCACGTTCCCGAAGGTTTCATTCCGTTTAGACTCCGTTTGATATTCCGTTTCTTCGAAACACTGAAATAGGCAAAAAAACAACAATTCTGGGCTGGGCCACCGGTTAATAGGTTAGTCCCAAAAATAATATAAAAGTGGAAAATAAAGCCCAATATAGTCCAAAACAGTAGATAATATAGCATGGAGCAATCAAAAATTATAGATACGTTAGAGACGTATCACGGCGCCCCCTTTCCTTCCTCTCTCCCTCCTCCTTGCCCCTTCTCCTACTCCAACTAGGAAAGGAGGGCAGGGGGGCACCTCTAGACACAACAATTGATCTCCTCCTCCCTGGCGCGCCTCCTCCTGGCCGGCCGCCTCTCCCCGCTTGCTCCTTTATATACGGGGGCAGGGGGGCACCTCTAGACACAACAATTGATCTCTTGGATCTCTTAGGCGTGTGCGGTGCCCCCCTCCACCATAGTCCACCTCGATAATATTGTAGCGGTGCTTAGGCGAAGCCCTGCATCGGTAGAACATCATCATCGTCACCACGTCGTTGTGCTGATGGAACTCTCCCTCAAAGCTCGGCTGGATCGGAGTTCGAGGGACGTCATCGAGCTGAACGTGTGCTGAACTCGGAGGTGCCGTATGTTCGGTACTTGATTGGTCAGATTGTGAAGATGTACGACTACATCAACCGCATTGTGCAAACACTTCCACTTTCGGTCTACGAGGGTACGTGGACAACACTCTTCCCTCTCGTTGCTATGCATCACCATGATCTTGTGTGTGCGTAGGAATTTTTTTGAAATTACTACGTTCCCCTACAGTTTGGACATCGGAATGGTTTCGGGTGAAAACGGGAGTATACCGGAGCACCGGGAGGTTACCGGAACCCCTCGGGAGGTATATGGGCCTTATTGGGCCTTTGTGGGAGAGAGGGGAAAGGAGAAAAGGAGGGGGCGCCCCCCCAAGCCCAATCCAAATTGGTAAGGGGGTCGGCCCCCTTTCCTTCCTCCTCCCTCCTCCTTCCTTCTCTCCTAAATCCAACAGGGCAAGGGGGGAATCCTACTCCCGGTGGTTTTGGTATTTATAGGAATTTTCAGAGTTAATCACACGAGGAGGTGCCACAGGAGGCCCACGAGGTAGTTGGGCGCGGCCACCCCCTGGGTGCGCCCAGGTGCCTCGTGGGGCGCATGTGGGTCTTCTGGTTCTCCCGCGAAAGTTCCTGATTCCCTTTTCTTTCAGAAAAAATCGTCAAAAAATTTGACTGCATTTGGACTTCATTTGATATGGATTTTCTGGTTCAGGTTCCTTCTAGCCTAGAAAAAAATCACCGTAAAGTTTCATCATATTTGGACTTCATTTAGTATTGATTCCTGAAAAGCTAAAAACAAGCAAAAAATAGGAAATGGCACTGGGTTAATATGTTAGTCCTAAAAAATGATATAAAATAGCATTGATATGCATATAAAGCATCCAAAATTGGTAATATAATAACACGAAACAATAAAAAATTATATATATGTTGGAGATGTATCAAGAAACGAATCAACAGGGGCGCGGTCATCGGCTCTAAACCTCTCCCGCAATAGAACAATATCATCACATCAATTCTTCATTTTTGCCACCAGGGATGGCTCCCCGGAACACCACGGCATTCTGCCGCTTCAAGATGTGCCGAGATTCTTGTGACAACGTGTGTGATCTCGAGTGCAAGGAGGATGCCTATTTATGAAGATATTTTTCAGAGTCCCCTCGCTACTCATAATTTCATCGAGCGATTTACTTCTGACTTGGGATTGTCGTAAGAAAAGAAAGAACTATCTGCCAAGTGTACTTTTGTTTCATGACCGCACTGGATTTCTCCTCGTGGAGTTTGTAAAAATCAATGTCGACGTGGGCATCAATAATAACTCAAAGTGACGCCCGGTCGCGGCTATAACCCAATACGACATGGGATGTTACTTGAAATCTTCATGGGTCTCGAAGCAGAGATTTGATGTGGAATCTATCGAATTTGTGGCTTATCGAAAAGGCTTGATGTTCTCCTCAGACCCAGGGATTTGCAAGATACTCATGGTGAGTGATTGCTTGAGAGTGGTAAAAACTCTTGATGAAATCTGCGGCCATCCTATGAGGAAGATCAAGTTGTGGGCTAGTGAGCTCGATAAGGTAATATTCAAACATGAAAAATAGAAACTCAAACATGGTGGCTCGTGTTATAGCTAGAAGTTCCTTAACCCTCTCCGTTGGGCGCTACACTTGACATGTAAATCCACCTAATGGCATTGGAATTCCTTCCCAAAGTAGCCTATGAATAAAGGGCAACAAGTATACATTAGAAACAAGGAACGAAGGTTAACAAAAAAAGACTTTAGCCTCGCTTTACAGATAAAATACAAGATGGCACAAGCACCAATCCGATACGGCATGCTTAAAGTCTAGCCAAACATAAAATAAACAAAGGTACATCCTGGAAGCAGGAGCTAAAAAATGCCCCCAAAAATACAAGCAAGTCAGGTTCCGAAAGGGGTGGAGGAGACGGCCGGTGCGCCAAGATACGAAGCCGAGAAACCAACTCCTTCATGCCGACGCACTTTTGCAATCTGCTAAGCACTTTCCACAACTACAAAAAAACACATAATTTGTAAATGGCATCCGACTATCGCAACAAGATGGCATGCTCAATAACTAGCTTATTCCTAATAGTCCAAAGTGTCCAGAATAACACACTGATATATCCATTTTGCATAACCATTTATTATGATAATTTACTCTTTATCAATCATATTTGGCACTCCTTCTGTCCCATAATATAAGAGCGTTTTCATAATATAAGAGCGTTTTGGTGTAAAAAACGCTCTTATATTATGGGACGGAGGGAGTACATTGTTGCTCATTTCTAATGTATTTTCCCTTTAATTCGCCTTAAATACATGGCGAGGGAATTTCTCAGAAAAAATACCCGACAGCTGAAAAATAGGAGCAAAACTGCGATAGAAGACAAAAGTATTTTCCCGAAGAAAAGGAGCCAGGAGCCAAAAGATGGGCCAGAGGGGAGCCATAGAGATTCTTGTTCTCCTCGTACAACTCCTCGCACTCCTCCTCCACACCCTGGATGAAGTCATCAACATCATCAGCCGTCACATCTTTCTCCTCCGGCACAAGCTCATCGCAACCCCATTATAGGATCCAGTTATGGAGAATGCAACATGCAAGAACAAACCTAACTTTGGTGGGGAAAGGGCGGAATACCTTCTGATCCAGGATCTTCAATCTAATCGTCAGAGCTCCAAATTCTCACAAAAAACCCCGTAACTCTAAGGTTAGAGTGTCAGAGATTGAACAATTCTGTAGCAGTCCTAGGATGATTCCTAGAAGAGAACTCGTTCGGATGATACCTTGTTTTCTTAAAGGGTGGAGGAACACCAAGTTAGACATGCATATCGAGCATCTCCTAGGTAGAACTTACCATCAGAGATATTGATCCCATCAGGTCTAGATATGTTGTCAGCAAGAATGTTAACATCATGGGATAAGTCTTCCTCGCCAGCTAAAACATATGTGAACTTTAGATTGAAGTCAACAATAGTAAGCACATTCTAATTTGTGTAGTGCTTTCTACCCCTGTATGATGCAACCTATATCCTCGACACTCTAGCAGTCACATGAGTACCATCTATTGCACGAATACTATCGTGTGATGTCATGAAAACATATTGTTATGCCTCTATCACAAAAATACAAACATGTCAAACTATGAGTAGCGCTCACCTTGAAATATGTGTACCATCTAGGGCTCGTGTGAATCTTGGTTGAAGTGTGATCGGTTGATGCTTTGAGCATCTCTGCTCCCCAATCTTATAGAGGACTTGCTTTGAATACCTAGAAATAGTCTCACTAGATCTACTGAATGTGTTGTGAATAACCCTCAACCTTTTATTGAGACCTACATGAAGGGACATAACAACTTGCTCTTCCATAGAGGTGTGGAAGCTATATTCTAGCATACCCCTAGCATTGAACGTCTCCACAAACTTTGCAAAAGATTCTCTTCACATTCGAAGGATGTTCCAGACTCTACGTCGTTCCTCTTGTAGATGTAGTTTAGATTCGCCGTCCTCTGTCTATCTAGGGTTAACAATGGATCACACCGGATCACGGCCTTATCATTCTAATGAATGTCTCTAATAGGCCAACATTACCCAAGCCCGAAGCACAACTATGAGGGTTGCTGCCTGAACAGCCAACTTCATATGTTAATTTATAACGACCTAATGTCACGAGGAGCGGAGATATCAAGGCGAGGCGAACCTCACGAGGCTCTCGTGACGTGAGCCATGATGATCGACACCAGGCGGGCGCCAGGCGGGTGCCAGCACGCACATCATCCTTGTTTCCTCTTTGGTGCTAAGGAAACCAGCGCAGGCGAGGAGTACCAAGGCATCAGGCAAAGGTTGCCATTTTGGTGCAACAATACCGAGACTAGAAGGACGGCAAGACGGAGGTCATTGTGGAGCCCAAGACGGTGTCACCACCAGAGCCTTTGGCAGGAGAATACCACTTTTGTCAGGATAGCTTGTACTAGCTGCCCCCCTTCAAATTGGCCCGCCATTGTTGGCTCCCTTCCCGCTCAAGATTTGGGAAGAGAACCAGGGCCTCTATAAGTAGAACTAGCCACCACCATAGGCAGGGGACGAGGAGATCTTGGATCACTCTCAACCACACAAGTTAGCCAAGCACAAGAACACCTCAACCTCAGGAGGCCGTTCTTCCCATTGTACTTTTGATCATCATCCCAAGAGGCAATCCATCACCACCACACTGGAGTAGGGTATTACACCACAACGGTGGCCTGAACCAGTATAAATCTCATGTCTTTCCACGTTGCGAGTTCGTCGAGTTCGTCCGTGAGATCTTAGCGAGCTAGGGCGTAGATCGGTGGAAGGAAAAGACTTTGCGCGCACTCCAGTGTTCGAACCTTAAGGGTTTACCGGAACCCCACATCCGACATTTGGCGCGCCAGGTACGGGTGCGTCGGATCTTCTCCGACAACTGACTTGCAGACGCTCTGCGGCCGCTATGTCCGACGACCCAAGAGCTGACTCCGACCACTGGGCGGCCTGGCCAGCCCGATCGGTGCCGCCCACCTATGAAGACCTCAACCCCACGCTCCAGGCGGCACGAGTGCCGTCCAATCTAGTGGGGCGCGGGCGACGCGACAGGGTGTCACCTACCCCCACTCCACGGCAAGTGCGAGCCACAGCCAGAGCAGCAAGCCACGCCGCAGCGATGGCGCCGCTCTCACGGCGGGAACAAGAAAACGTGCGGGCAGCACTCACCGTGGCAAGGGAGCTGATGGAAGGCGGCCGGGACACACTGCTGGAACGCCGAACGCGTCACCGAGCTGCTGGACACGGCGGCCTCGGGAGCCCCGCCCTTCTGCCATCAGCTTTCTCCTTAGGCTGCTACGGGGATTCTCGGCGGGCTTCGCCGCCACCACGCACCGTCAGGCGCGCCAGGGGGCTTCGTCAACACCGGCATGGCCAGCGGCGTAGGGGGCTCTACCACCCCCGTACCGCCTGCAACAAGCATGGGCACAAGCGTTGCCTTCCATGGCCCAAGTGGGATGCCGCGCTATCACCCCCAGGACGTCACGCTGGGCCGGGCGACATGGAGTGTGGGGCACCACGACGAGGTGTTCGGGGTAACAGCCCCAGAAGCCTACGTACCCCGCATGCAGGACCAGGAGTACATGCCGGAGGACGACCCCGACTCGTTGTTGGAGAAGATTGGGAAGAAGGGACGCTAGGAGTCGAGGCCTTCCAGGAGCTGTCGGGGAACCATCATGACCGTGCGTGCAACGACCACTACAGGGTACCCCTAATCCCTCAGGAGCAAGCTTACGCTAACCATGAGTCGCAGGAGGAGCAGGTCAACGCAGTGGCAGGCAGCCCCAGCTTGACAGCCCCCCTGGCAGCGGGAGGATCGCGTTGGGGGCTGCAGGAGAGGGTCCGGGAGCCAGGCCCCTCCTCAAAGCGTACAAGGCCAGGGGATACCCGGAGGTAGGCCCTCTGCCGGGGAGGCTTCGACGACCCTTCCCCCGGTAGAGGACCTGTGGTCGCCGAGGGAACCGCTGGCGTCCCCTTTCCCTCCTTTGTGTCGTCCTGATGACCGGTCGGCGCAGAGGAGGTCGAGGGCGGCGCAAGGCGGTGCCCTCGTCTGGCGATATGAAGCATGGACAGTTCCTGTGAAGAAGGCCCGGTACCTGTGAAGCTCGCCGCCCGTGACACTCTCACGTAATAATGAGTTGGGGTTGTACACGCCCCGGAGTCTCAGGAGCGCCGGCCTCAGGCCCTAGGCTCCCTCCCATGCCTAGTGGAAGCACTTAGCTCCGCGCTGGTGAGAAGACTTGAAGACCTGAAGACTAGACTAGGTGCCGGATGCGGCCTTTTGCTTTGGATCTCTCTTTCTGTGGCTTTGCTTTCTGGATCTGGATTTAAGTTGAAGCTGAATTTTTATCGATGCGCGCGGGGGGTGCCTTTTCTTGTTCGAGCCATTTCTCGCCTTTTGGATCTCGTTTGGTTTGGGACTCATGTCCATCGCCTTTCCCTCACAAGCTCCTCGCGAGCCGGACTACGCAAAGCGCACGCTCGTCAAGCACGCGCCAGCGCTGCGGCTGGCGCTCACCTCTTGAGGGGCCCCCTCAAACGGAACGATAGGCTCCACAGGATTCTCAGGAGCTCGTCGCTTCACGACCCAGCCCGGAGCCGGTGCTGACTAAGGTAAACCACGACGGGAAGCTCGCTCCCGGCCTCACGAGTTCACGAGGACACATACCCACATCGCATAGGAAAGTAAAAACTGCAATTTGCTTACATGAGGGGCTCCCCCTCTCAAAATGCTCTTACAAGTCTTCCATGGCCATGCCCGAGTTCTGCATGCAGGATGATACAATAGGAGAACATGGGATCAGCCAGAAATATCACTCGCTACATCACCCGCGGACGCGTCACTTTCGTCGTCGTCATCTTCATCGGCGTCGTCGCCATCGTCGGCGATGCCCCCATCGCCATCATCAACCACGTCGCCTTCGTCTGCGACGACCACCATCGCGTCATCCTCCGAGGAGAAGGCCCTGACCAACGCGTCCACATGGTCCTCTACCCAACGCGCCAGGTCGCCGTGGACGGCCGTGGGTATGGGGGCAATGGCGGCGTCGAAGTCAAAGTTGGGGCCGGCTCAGAAGGTGGCTGAAGACACAGGAGAAGGCGCGTTCAAGCAGGCCATGACCCCTTTCCTCCACAAGCTGGCGAGCTCTGGCAGATCGAGCCTCCAGGCGCGTCACCACCTCGGTAAAGAAGGTCAGGTGGCTGGCATAGTCATTCGAATGGGGGGCCAGAGCATTCTCGTCGCAGATATAACCCAGGGCAGTGTTGACCCTGTTCCGGAGGCCTTGAAGCATAGGAGCATGCTCGCGCTCCAGCGTCCGGCGCTGGAGCACCTCCTCCCTGTTTTGCCATGCGACGGCCTCTGCACCTTCAACCCGGTTCCATAGAGAAAACAGCTCGGCACGGGCGGATGCCAAGTCCGCTCACGCCGTAACCAGGGCAGCGGCTGTGGCCTCCGCACGACTCTCGGCCTCATCCAGCCTAGGCCTGAGGGCGGCGGCTCTGCCCGCATCCTCCAGACCCGCGAGCTTCAGCTTTGAGTCGTACATGCCCTCCAGATCTGCGTGAACCTCGGCCACCCGGCGATTGATCTCCTCCTCGACTCCAGCCTCACGGGCCCCGACGGCGTCTTGTGCCTGAGCAACTTGAGGCTCCCTCGTCTCTAGTTGCTCGAGCTCAAGGCTGCGCTCCATGGCTTCCAGGGCCAGCGTCTCCTCGCGCTTCCGGACCTCCTCTTCCTCTGCGGGCGTCCCCCTCAGCGATGCAAGAGCATCCCCACGCGCCTCCACCTGCTGCTCGAGGGACGCGCTCCAGGCCTGGAGCCCCCACGCGCGCTCTTCCGCTGCCTCACGACGGAGATCGGCCTTGCGAGCCTCTTCCAAGGCTCGCGAGCGGTCTTCATGGGCGATCTTGAGGGACGCCTCGGCCTTCGCATTCTCGAGGTCGCGCTGGTAGCGACCGAGGTTGATGGCCACCTTCAGCTTGCGCCGCTCCTCCACCAGCTGGAGACCTTCAGCCTCAAGACGCGAATCGACACCGGCAAGCTCTTCACAAAGGAGGCTCATCGCGCCCATCACCTCCTGGAAGAGCTCATGACGAACCACGCTCTGCCCGTGCTCGAGCTCGAACGCTCAACCCGCATCATCCTCCACCTAGGGGGCAGCGGGCGGGGCATAAAGTGGCGCGCCACCTCCCGGCGTGGGGCTAGGGGCTGGCGCCGTGCCTAACGTCAGCCCGTCCTCGCGAGGAGCCTAAGCTACTCGAGGCTCGCCGCTTGAAGAGGAACCAAAGATCAAGGTCAACCAGCGACTGTTCATGAGCAAGGGAGGAGTCTTGGGCACGCCCGCCGAGCTCCACACCAGGCCATGGAGGAGGGGCGGTCGAACCACGGACTCAGCGTGCCACGAAGGTGAGGACGCTCCCCCGACTGACCCTGCTCCAAGGGCGGCAGTCCGGCCAGGAATGCTCAAGGTTGATGGGGGAGTTGATGAAGGAGGAGGCAACCTCTCGGAAGACACAACAACTTCAATGGAAGGAGCCTTGAAAGACAGACGCCAGAATAAGAAGACCACACGCAGGGAGCCACGGCAATAAGATACTCACGCGTCAATGGCGATCTACTTCCGTCGCTTCAACGGCCCAAAGATATTGCTGCCACTAGGGGATCCCTTCCTCTTGCGGAGCTCCTCAAAGTCCACACAAAGACGACCAAAGCGCTAGACGTGACGGCCGGTGCGTGGCGGAGCCGAAGAAGAACCAAGAGGGATGGCTTCAGAGGAGTCCGACCATGGCGAATGACCCTTGCCCTCTCACTTCAACCTCCCGAGGCTCCTGGAGCCTCAGCCTCGGGAGCCGCATGTCGCGTCTCCTCGGCAACCAACGCCTCAGGAGGGGGGTCGCAGGCCCCCGAGGACGACGCCCCAGGATCACCGCTCGTCATGTGCTCCTCGGCACTTGAGCCGCCGGCCCCCGTCGGAGCTTGCCCCCCGCACCATCACCTGGGGCGAGCTCGGCACCGGCGGCAAGAAGGGGGACCACGATGACAGGGTTCTCGTGGGGCCCCGTCAAGCAGGCGCAGCCCCCACTCATCAAAGGAAGGCGTGTTTGCGGAAAATGTGACTTTGTTCTCGCAGCGGTACAATAGGCAGCTGTTCTTGGGCATCTCATCCGGCAGAGGGACACCTGATAGGACCGTGAGCACTGTTTGCCGCGCTGCAAGAGGAAGCCCCTCCTCCTGAAACCTCATGTTGTCCTGGCTGCGGAGCAAGTCCCACATCGGGCGGGAGTGACGCTGAAGTGGAGCGACTCAATGCCTGACAAATTCCCTCACCACCATGGGCGCAGTCACGCCAAGGTCCTTCAACCACCTCAGCCTGGCCCAGACGGGGGCAAGGCAGGGGCTCGTGAGCTTCTGATGACCCGAGCCGGAGTTTGGAATAGCAGGCCCCACTGGAGCTTGGAGTAGAGGGTTGAGCACGCCGGCGTCAACAAACACCCATCGAGTACGGAACTCGCTCATGGATGAAGGAAGCTCGAAGTCGATCCCTGCGCCTGCCGTCACAGCCACGGCCTGGAAGCCCATGCACCCCGAGCTCTGCCGGGGACCGATGAGATGCAGCGAGAAGAAGTGGCGGAAGAGTGCCATGGAAGGAGCGATGCCCACCATGGCCTTGCACAAGAAGGCAAAGACAGCAAGAAGGGTCACATATTGAGGGGCGAGATGGAGCATGTGGATCTGATAGTGCTCGAGCACCGCGTTGAAGAAAGCGGAGAAGGGAGGAATCAGGCCAGCCCAGAGGACCTCAATGAAGATCGGAACCTCGGTGACTGCCCGAGCCATGCGAGTGCGAGACACGGGCCAATCTGCCGTCGCTCCCCACTCGTTGAAACTGGAGGCAAGCATGGGGCGCACCTTGTCCATTGCCTCGTCGTTGAGCACCCGGGTCCGGCCGAGCGCCGGCTCGAAGGATGGAGGCGCAGATGGCGAGGACAGAGGTTTCTTCCCCTTCTCGGCTTGTTTCGGCGCCATGGCGAAGAAGCAGGCGGAACGCAATCAGATTGGGAGGATGAAGCAGGGCCTCGAGGAAGAAGGGAGATTGGAAGAGCCAGGCGCGGCGAAGGAAGAATAACTAAGTAAGAAGCGTGGCCGCATAGCCAGGCGGATTCAAGGGCAGCGTGGGGATGTGGAGACGCCCACGTCCAATCAGCCACCACGCGTCAACCGAGGCCGCAGGCTTTTGGGGCCCACGGTGCTCCGTACTTGGCCCTTGGCTTCGCCGCAAAGCCAAGCCCGAGTGCACCTTGGGCCCGGGGGCTACTGTCAGCGTCCTGGGAATAGGGGTCCGTAGACTTGCCTGCCTGCGGCCCGCTGCGTGGCTAAGGCAGCAGGCCGTACGGCCCATCTTCATCAACAATGAAGGAAATATGCCCTAGAGGCAATAATAAAGTTATTATTTATTTCCTTATATCATGATCAATTTTTATTATTCATGCTAGAATTGTATTAACCGGAAACATAATACTTGTGTGAATACATAGACAAACAGAGTGTCACTAGTATGCCTCTACTTGACTAGCTCGTTGATCAAAGATGGTTATGTTTCCAAAGCATAGACATGAGTTGTCATTTGATTAACAGGATCACATCATTAGGAGAATGATGTGATTGACTTGACCCATTCCGTTAGCTTAGCACTTGATCGTTTAATTTGTTGCTATTGCTTTCTTCATGACTTATACATGTTCCTATGACTATGAGATTATGCAACTCCTGTTTACCGGAGGAACACTTTGTGTGCCACCAAACGTCACAACGTAACTGGGTGATTATAAAGGTGCTCTACAGGTGTCTCCGAAGGTACTTGTTGGGTTGGCGTATTTCAAGATTAGGATTTGTCACTCCGATTGTCGGAGAGGTATCTCTGGGCCCACTCGGTAATGCACATCACTATAAGCCTTGCAAGCATTGCAACTAATGAGTTAGTTGCTGGATGATGTATTACGGAACGAGTAAAGAGACTTGCCGGTAACGAGATTGAACTAGGTATTGAGATACCGACGATCGAATCTCGGGCAAGTAACATACCGATGACAAAGGGAACAATGTATGTAGTTATGCCGTCTGACCGATAAAGATCTTCGTAGAATATGTGGGAGCCAATATGAGCATCCAGGTTCCGCTATTGGTTATTGACCGGAGACGTGTCTCGGTCATGTCTACATAGTTCTCGAACCTGTAGGGTCCGCATGCTTAAAGTTCGATGACGGTTATATTATGATTTTATGTGTTTTGATGTACTGAAGGAGTTCGGAGTCCCGGATGATATCAGGGACATGACGAGGAGTCTCGAAATGGTCAAGACGTAAAGATCGATATATTGGACAACTATATTCGGACATCGGAAAGGTTCCGAGTGATTCGGGTATTTTCAGGAGTACCGGGGAGTTACGGGAATTCATATTGGGCCTTAGTGGGCCATACGGGAAAGGAGAGAAAGGCCTCAAATGGTGGCCGCACCCCTCCCCATGGGCTGGTCTAAATTGGACTAGGGAGGGGGGGGGGCGCCCCCTTCGTTCCTTCTCCTTTTCCCTTCCCTTTCCTTCCCTCCTACTCCTACTACTTGGAAGGGCTCCTAGTTCTACTAGGAAAGGGGGAATCCTACTCCCGGTGGGAGTAGGACTCGCCTAGGGCGCGCCATAGAGAGGGCCAGCCCTCCCCCTCCTCCACTTCTTTATATACGGGGGCATGGGGCACCCCAAAGACACAACAATTGATCTCTTCATCTCTTAGCCGTGTGCGGTGCCCCCCTCCACCATAATCCACCTCGATCATATCGTAGCGGTGCTTAGGCGAAGCCCTGCATCGGTAGAACATCATCATCGTCACCACGCCGTCGTGCTGACGAAACTCTCCCTCAACACTCAGCTGGATCGGAGTTTGAGGGACGTCATCGAGTTGAATGTGTGCAGAACTCGGAGGTGCCGTGCGTTCGGTACTTGATCGGTCGGATAGTGAAGACGTACGACTGCATCAACCACGTTGTGCTAACGCTTCCGCTTTTGGTCTACGAGGGTACGTGGACACACTCTCCCCTCTCGTTGCTATGCATCACCCTGATCTTGAGTGTGCGTAGGAATTTTTTTGAAATTACTACGTTCCCCAAGAGTGGTATGAGAGCCAGGTTTTATGCGTTGATGTAATATGCACGAGTAGAACACAAGTGAGTTGTGGGCGATATAAGTCATACTTCTTACCAGCATGTCACACTTTGGTTCGGAGGTATTGTAGGATGAAGCGGCCCGGACCGACATTACGCGTACGCTTACGCGAGACTGGTTCTACCGATGTGGTTTGCACACAGGTGGCTGGCGGGTGTCAGTTTAGTTGAACTGAGTGTGGCTACGCCTGGTCCTTGCGAAGGTTAAAATAACAGCAAATTGACAAACTATCATTGTGGTTTTGATGCGTAGGTAAGAACAGTTCTTGCTAAGCCCGTAGCAGCCACGTAGAACTTGCAACAACAAAGTAGAGGACATCTAAATTGTTTTTGCAGGGCATGTTGTGATGTGATATTGTCAAGACATGATGCTAAATTTTATTGTATGAGATGATCATGTTTTGTAACCGAGTTATCGGCAACTGGCAGGAGCCATATGGTTGTCACTTTATTGTATGCAATGCAATCGCCCTGTAATGCTTTACTTTATCACTAAGCGGTAGCGATAGTCGTGGAAGCATAAGATTGGAGAGACGACAACAATGCCACGATGGAAATCAAGGTGTCGCACAGGTGACGATGGTGATCATGACGGTGCTTCGGAGATGGAGATCACAAGAACAAGATAATGATGGCCATATCATATCACTTATATTGATTGCATGTGATGTTTATCTTTTATGCATCTTATCTTGCTTTGATTGACGGTAGCATTATAAGATGATCTGTCACTAAATTTCATGACAAAAAGTGTTCTCCCTGAGTATGCTCTGTTGCCAAAGTTCGTCGTGCCCAGACACCACGTGATGATCGGGTGTGATAGCTAAAAGATGGAGGAGAATAGCTCAAGCAGTGAGCATGTGCTTAGATTGTCTGGGTACTACAATCGCTTGAATCAAGTGGGAGTTAATCTTCTAGATAAAATAGTGATTGACAGAATTCTCTAGTCACCATCACTAAGTTAGTAGAACTTCGTGATGAACTATAACATGCAAGGGATAACGGAAACGATTCCTAAGCTCTTCGTGATGCTGAAATCGACAATGGTAGAAATCAAGAAAAGCATCAAGTGTTGATGGTAAACAAAACCACTAGTTTCAAGTAAAGGGACAAAGGGAATAAAGGGGAACTTCAAGAAGAACGGCAAGCAAGTTGCTGCTCAAGTGAAAAAACCCAAGTCTGGACCTAAGCCTGAAATTGAGTGCTTCTACTGCAAAGGGACTGGTCACTGGAAGCGGAACTACCCCAAGTAATTGGCTGACAAGAAGGATGGCAAAGTGAACATATGTATATTTGACATACATGTTATTGATGTGTACTTTACTAGTTTTATAGCAACCCCTCAGTATTTGATACTAGTTCAGTTGTTAAGAATAGTAACTCGAAACGGGAGTTGCAGAATGAACAGAGACTAGTTAAGGGTGAAGTGATGATGTGTATTGGAAATGGTTCCAAGATTGATATGATCATCATCGCACACTCCCTATACTTTCGGGATTAGTGTTAAACCTAAAATAAATGTTATTTAGTGTTTGCGTTGAGCATGAATATGATTGGATCATGTTTATTGCAATACGGTTATTCATGTAAGTTAGAGAATAATTGTTGTTCTGTTTACATGAATAAAACCTTCTATGGTCATACACCCAATGAAAATAGTTTGTTGGATCTCGATCGTGGTGATACACATTTTCATAATATTGAAGCCAAAAGATACAAAGTTAATAATGACAGTGCAACTTATTTGTGGCACTGTCGTTTAGGTTATATTGGTGTAAAGCGCATGAAGAAAATCCATGCTGATGGGCTTTTGGAATGACATGATTATGAATCAGTTGATGCTTGCGAACCATGCCTCATGGACAAGATGACTAAGACTCCGTTCTCCGGAACAGTGGAACGAGCAATAGAATTGTTGGAAATCATACATACTGATGTATGTTGTCCGATGAATATTGAGGCTCGCGGCAGGTATCCTTATTTTCTGATCTTCACAGATGATTTGAGCAGATATGAGTATATCTACTTGATGAAACACAAGTCTGAAACATTTGAAAAGTTCAAAGAATTTCAAAGTGAAGTGGAGAATCATCGTAACAAAAATAAAAGTTTCTACGATATAATCGCAGAAGTAAAATATTTGAGTTACGAGTTTGGCCTTTAGTTAAAACAATGTGAAATAGTTTCACTACTCACGCCACCTGGAACACCACAGTGTAATGGTGTGTCCGAACGTCGTAACCGTACTTTATTAGATATGGTGCGATCTATGATGTCTCTTACCAATTTACCACTATCGTTTTGGGGTTATGCATTAGAGACAGCTACATTCACATTAAATAGGGCACCATCTAAATACGTTGAGACGACACCGTATGAACTATGGTTTGGCAATAAACCTAAGCTGTCGTTTCTTAAATTTTGAGGTTGCAATGCTTATGTGAAAAAGTTTCAACCTGATAAGCTCAAACCCAAATCGGAGAAGTGCGTCTTCATAGGATACCCAAAAGAAAATGTTGGGTACACCTTCTATCATAGATCCGAAGGAAAGATATTCGTTGCTGAGAATGGATCCTTTCTAGAGAAGGAGTTTATCTCGAAAGAAGTGAGTGGGAGGAAAGTAGAACTTGATGAGGTAACTGTACCTGCTCCCTTATTGGAAAGTAGTTCATCATAGAAATCTGTTCCTGTGACTACTACACAAATTAGTGAGGAAGCTAATGATGATGATCATGTAACTTCAGATCAAGTTACTACCGAACCTCATAAGTAAACCAGAGTGAGATCTGCACCAGAGTGGTACGGTAATCCTATTCTGGAGGTCATGTTACTTGACCATGACGAACCTACGAACTATGAGGAAGCGATGATGAGCCCAGATTCCGTGAAATGGCTTGAGGCCATGAAATCTGAGATGAGATCCATATATGAGAACAAACTGTGGACTTTGATTGACTTGCCCGATGATCGGCAAGACATAAAAAATGGATCATTAAGAGGAATACGGACGCTGATAGTAGTGTTACTATATATAAAGCTAGACTTGTTGAAAAAGGTTTTTGACAAAGTTCAAGGTGTTGACTACGATGAGATTTTCTCACTCGTATCTATGCTTAAGTCTGTCTGAATCATGTTAGAAATTGCCACATTTTATGAAATCTGGCAAATGGATAAACAAAATGGGATTCCTTAATGGATTTATTAAAGAAGAGTTGTATATGATGCAACCAGAAGGTTTTGTCAATCATAAAGGTGCTAACAAAATATGCAAGCTCTAGCGATCCATCTATGGATTGGTGCAAGCATCTCGGAGTTGGAATATACACTTTGATAAGTTGATCAAAGCATATAGTTTGATACAGACTTGCGGTGAAGCCTGTATTTACAAGAAAGTGAGTGGGAGCACTACAACATTTCTGATAAGTATATGTGAATGACATATTGTTGATCGAAAATGATGTAGAATTTTCTGGAAAGCATAAAGGAGTGTTTGAAAGAAGTTTTCTTTTTCAAAGAAAGACCTCGGTGAAGCTGCTTACATATTGAGCATCAAGATCTATAGAGATAGATCAAGACGCTTGATAAGTTTTTTTTCAATGAGTACATACCTTGACAAGATTTTGAAGTAGTTCAAAATGGAACAGTTAAATAAAGAGTACTTGCCTGTGTTACAAGGTGTGAAACTGAGTAAGACTCAAAGCCCGACCACGGCAGAAGATAAGTCATTCCCTATGCCTTGGCCATAGGTTCTATAAAATATGCCATGCTGTGTACCAGATCTATTGTATACCCTACACTGATTTTGGCAAGGGAGTACAATAGTTATCTAGGAGTAGATCACTAGACAGCGGTCAAAATTATCCTTAGTGGAATAAGGATATGTTTCTTGATTATGGAGGTGACAAAAAGGATCGTCCTAAAGGGTTATGTCGATGCGAATTTTGACACTGATCCAGATGACTCTAAATCTCAACCTGGATACATATTGAAAGTGGGAGCAATTAGCTAGAGTAGCTCCATGCAGAGCATTGTTGACATAGAAATTTGCAAAATACTTACGGATCTAAATGTGGCAGACCCGTTGACTAAAATTCTCTCACAAGCAAAACATGATCACACCTTAGCACTCTTTGGGTGTTAATCACATAGCGATGTGAACTAGATTATTGACTATAGTAAACCCTTTGGGTGTTGGTCACATGTCGATGTGAACTATGGGTGTTAATCACATGGTGGTGCGAACTATTGGTATTAAATCACATGGCGATGTGAACTAGATTATTGACTCTAGTGCAAGTGGGAGACTGAAGGAAATATGCCCTAGAGGCAATAATAAAGTTATTATTTATTTCCTTATATCATGATAAATGTTTATTATTCATGCTAGAATTGTATTAACCAGAAACATAATATATGACAAACAGAGTGTCACTAGTATGCCTCTACTTCACTAGCTTGTTGATTAAAGATGGTTATGTTTCCTAACCATAGACATGAGTTGTCATTTGATTAACGGGATCACATCATTAGGAGAATGATGTGATTGACTTGACCCATTCCGTTAGCTTAGCACTTGATCGTTTAGTTTGTTGCTATTGCTTTCTTCATGACTTATACATGTTCCTATGACTATGAGATTATGCAACTCCCGTTTACCGGAGGAACACTTTGTGTGCCACCAAACGTCACAACGTAACTGGGTGATTATAAAGGTGCTCTACAGGTGTCTCCGAAGGTACTTGTTGGGTTGGCGTATTTTGAGATTAGGATTTGTCATTCCGATTGTCGGAGAGGTATCTCTGGGCCACTCGGTAATGCACATCACTATAAGCCTTGCAAGCATTGCAACTAATGAGTTGGTTGTGGGATGATGTATTACGGAACGAGTAAAGAGACTTGCCGGTAATGAGATTGAACTAGGTATTGAGATACCGACGATCGAATCTCGGGCAAGTAACATACCGATGACAAAGGGAACAACGTATGTAGTTATGTGGTCTAACCGATAAAGATCTTCGTAGAATATGTGGGAGCCAATATGAGCATCCAGGTTCCGCTATTGGTTATTGACCGGAGATGTGTCTCGGTCATGTCTACATAGTTCTCGAACCCGTAGGGTCCGCACGCTTAAAGTTTGATGACGGTTATATTATGAGTTTATGTGTTTTGATGTACCGAAGGAGTTCGGAGTCCTAGATGAGATCGGGGACATGACGAGGAGTCTCGAAATGGTCGAGACGTAAAGATCGATATATTGGACGACTATATTCGAACATCAGAAAGGTTCCTAGTGATTCGGGTATTTTCGGGAGTACTGGGAAGTTACGGGAATTCGTATTGGGCCTTAATGGGCCATACGGGAAAGGAGAGAAAGGCCTCAAAGGGTGGCCGCACCCCTCCCCATGGGCGGTCCGAATTGGACTAGGGAGGGGGCGCCCCCTTCCTTCCTTCTCCTTTTCCCTTGCCTTTCCTTCCCTCCTACTCCTACTACTTGGAAGGGCTCCTAGTTCTACTAGGAAAGGGGGAATCCTACTCCCGGTGGGAGTAGGACTCCCCTAGGGCGCGCCATAGAGAGGGCAGGCCCTCCCCCTCCTCCACTCCTTTATATACGGGGGCAGGGGGCACCACAAAGACACAACAATTGATCTCTTGATCTCTTAGCCGTGTGCGGTGCTCCCCTTCACCATAATCCACCTCGATCATATCGTGGCGGTGCTTAGGTGAAGCCCTGCGTCGGTAGAACATCATCATCACCACCACGCCGTCGTGCTGACGAAACTCTCCCTCAACACTCGGCTGGATCGGAGTTCGAGGACGTCATCGAGTTGAATGTGTGCAGAACTCGGAGGTGCCGTGTGTTTGGTACTTGATCGGTCGGATAGTGAAGACGTACGACTACATCAACCGCGTTGTGCTAACGCTTCCGTTTTCGGTCTATGAGGGTATGTGGACACACTCTCCCCTCTCGTTGCTATGCATCACCATGATCTTGAGTGTGCGTAGGAATTTTTTTTGAAGTTACTACGTTCCCCAACAAACAATGCATTCAAGACCCTCGCGAGGGGCCAAGCCTCGCGAGGCGGACGACACAAGACCTCCTCTGAAGCGGCCTAGTCAGGCAGGCTCACGAGGAGCGAAGATATCAAGGCGAGGCGAACCTCACGAGGCTCTCGTGACGTGAGCCATGACAATCGACACCAGGCGGGCGTTAGCGCGCACAACGTCCTTATTTCTTGTTTGGTGCTAAGGAAACCAACGCAGGCGAGGAGTATCGAGGCATCAGGCAAAGGTTGCCATTTTGGTGCAACAAGACCGAGACCAGAAGGACGGCAAGACGGAGGTCATCATGGAGCCCAAGACGGCGTCACCACCAGAGCCTTTGGCAGGCGAAGACCACTTTTGTCAGGATGGCTTGTACTAGCTGTCCCCCTTCAAATTGGCCCGCCATTGTTGGCTCCCTTCCCTCTCAAGATTTAGGAAGAGGATCAGGGCCTCTATAAGTATAACTAGCCACCACCATAGGCAGGGGACGAGGAGATCTGGGATCACTCTCAACCACACAAGTTAGCCAAGCACAAGAACACCTCAACCCCAGGACGCTGTTCTTCCTATTGTACTGTTCATCATCAGCCCAAGAGGCAATCCACCACCACACTGGAGTAGGGTATTACACCACAACGGTGGCCCTAACCAGTATAAATCTTGTGTCTTTCCGCGTTGCGAGTTCCTCGTGTTCGTCCACGAGATTTTAGCGAGTTAGGGCGTAGATCGGTGGAAGGAAAAGACTTCGCGCGCACCACAGTGTTCGAATTTTAAGGGTTTGCCGGAACCCCATATCCGACATATGTGAGACCGATTTCTTACAAAATATGCAAACAAGATTTGTAAAAAAGTGATTTCACTAATTACAGTAAACCCAGTTTCACTCAATTCGGAAAATCCGATTTCACTCAGTTCAAAAAACTGTTTTCATTCATTTTGGGTGAAATTAGTTTTTTGAAATTAGTGAAGTAATATATCAATTTCGAATATAAGATTTCATAATTTCATATTCTGCACCGTCCGCCAGATTCTCAGGTAGGCTTGTTGGGGGATGGAGCCTATCAAACGCATCCATGGCGTTTCAGTCCAAATCCATGGCCATGGATGATAGTTCCATAGAAGGCAATAGCCACCTGACTCGAGGAGCTCTACTGAATCGCTACAGGTCATAGATTCCAAGCCCTCTATGATCGATTGAGGAGGAACATACACACATGTTTCATTTTCCCAAAGACCTGATTTCTAGTTGGAAACTCCTTTACATGTCCATGGATGACAGTTCTTGTCCCCAAGACTCACAACGCACGGAAGAAGTGATATCGTCTGGCTTCCCACCGCGGCGGTGGTCTCCTTTTAGCTGTAACGCCACGAGACCGCTGTGCCAGGTGTCGTGCAGTTATTCGCTGTTGTTGCCTTGTCATTTCTTGCGTGTCATGCATTTGCATATCATGTCATCATGTGCATTTCATTTGCATACATGTTTGTCTCATGCATCTGAGCATTTTCCCCGTTGTCCGTTTTGCATTCTGGCGCTTCATTCTCCTCCGGTGGTCATTTCTACCTTTCTTTCGTGTGTGGTGATTAAACATTTCCGGATTGGACCGAGACTTGCCAAGCGGCCTTGGTTTACTACCGGTAGACTGCCTATCAAGTTTCGTACCATTTGGACTTCGTTTGATACTCCAACGGTTAACCGAGGGACCGAAAAGGCCTCGTGTGTGTTGCAGCCCAACACCTTTCCAATTTGGCCCAAAACCCACCTAAACCTCCTCCATCATCTCGGTCGTTCGATCACGATCGCGTGGCCGAAAACCGCACCTCATTTGGACTCTCCTAGCTCCCTCTAACTATAAATATGTGCCCCTCCCCGAAATTTCGGATCATTTCGCGGATGAACCCTAGCCATCTCCCTCCTCGCGCCGCCGGACACGTCCATTCCGCGCCGGACATGTCCGCCGGATGCGTCACCCCAGCGAATCAGAGCGCGCCACGTCGCCGTGCCGCCCCTCTCCTCCAACCAGTCCATGCAACTTGGCACCGCCCTGGCCTCCCCGCGCCTCCCAGCCGCGCGGCCCGCCCAGGCCCGGGGCGAGCCCAAGGGCCCAACCACCACCGCCGCCCGCGGAGAGCCGCACCCGCTCCCGCGTCTCCCTCGCCGACCGAGCTCCGCCGCCTCGGCCGAGCGCGACGGCCACCGCCCCGCCCGCGCCGGCCTCCTGCGCCGCCGCCTCGCACCTCGCCACCCGCCGCCGCCATCCGCTTCCGGCGCCGCCACCGACCACCGCGCCCGACGCCGCCGTCCCCCTCTCCATCGCTGGCGCACCCCAGCGAGCCCCTCTACTTCGGCCTCCGCTTTCTTCGTCCCCGGTGAACCTCGTTTTCCGCGCAGCCCGGATCTGGATCTAGATCCAAAAACGCGGTTGACTTTTGCCTCCCTAACCCTAATTTTTTGCAATATTCATCATGTCGTATCTCTGCATCCGTAGCTCCGATTCATGCATATAGCATATCAAAATGTTCGTCTCAGAGAGCACATCATTTCATCTCACTGCATCATTTTCATTTGAGTTCATCTTGATGCCCGAAATGCTGTTAGAAGATTGCTAGTTGAGTTAATTGTCAGATCTGCTGCTCCATTTAGATATTTGTCATTTTGCCATGATTATTGTGTGCATGATATGCCCATGAGCTCTACATATATTTTGTTGTAAGTTTTGCCATCTTTCTAGTGGTGCCATCCATGTATTTTTGTGATGTGTGTGGTGACTAGCACAAGCTTGCGAAGTGGTGCACTTGGTAATGCTGATTTCAGGGACTTAGCATTTCCACTAAGTCCTTGATCTGTTTATCTCATGATGCCATATGTTCATTTTGTTTCTTAGGTGATCCGTGCCTCTTTTGAGGATGATCAGTAATGATGATTTGTTAATCTTGTAGTTCTCTATCCATCCATGTCTTTGTTTGCAATTATGGAGCACCCTAGCTTGAGTCAATCGAGCTCTACTTTTGCTATTTCGCGAACCTGGGCAGATTGTCTACTTGTTAGCGATTTTGCCGATGATGTTGTAGTTGATCCGTGCATGCCATGTTGTTGTTCTTGCCATGTCTAGCTTGTATAATGTGTATTATTGATGGGTGTATGCTTAGATTGTCATGACATGCTCTGTAGTGAGTGCATCGAGCTCGTAAACATGCCTACTTGATATCTGTTTTGCATGTCCCAGTTTTCACTAAGTCTAAGAACTGATTATGTTTTTGCCATGTTCACATGCTTGCAAATGTATTTTCTGATCCCTTTTGGCTCAAGGTCACTAAGGGACTTTTGTTAATCTCTTTGAGTAGCTCCATGCCATGCTTTACTTTGACATTTTCAGGCCCTGTAGCATATAGTTTTCATGCTCCGAAGAGTGCTATCTGATCTGATATTCCAGGCTTGTGTTAATTTCACTAAGTCTGAAATCTGTTTACCAAATACATTTTTGCCATGCTTGTTTGAACCTGTTAGTGGATGAATTGGCCGTAGCTCAGTGCTAGTCTTTTGTTAAGCATCATGAATGGATTCCTGCCATGTATTTTTTTGCCATGTTTGGATGCTGTAGCATGTTCATCTCGTTGCATTTAGTTGGCTACTTGCTGTAAATCGCAGACCGGTGCCATATTTGAATTGCTTGCCATTCTCAAACCGTAACTCCGATTCCGGCGTTCTTTATATCATTTTCAAGCGATTTCATCTCATCTTTCCAGTGGCACACTTGGATTTCCATGTTGAGGCCAGGTTCATTCATCTCTTGTCAAATCATGCATATGCATCGCATACCGCATCCCGTATGTCATACCATGTTCTTGTGTTGGTTGTTTACTATGTTGTGTGCTTCTTTCCGGTGTTTGCTTCCTCGGGTTGTTTCCAGTAACGTCGCGTTTGTGAGGACCCGTTCGTCTACGTCCGTTTCTCTTCTTCATGGACTCGTTCTTCTTCCTTGCGGGATTTCAGGCAAGATGACCATACCCTCGAAATCACTTCTATCTTTGCTTGCTAGTTGCTCGCTCTTTTGCTATGCCTATGCTGCGATACCTACCACTTGCTTATCATGCCACCCATATTATTGAACCAAGCCTCTAACCCACCTTGTCGTAGCAAACCGTTGTTTGGCTATGTTATCGCTTTGCTCAGCCCCTCTTATACTGTTGTTAGTTGCAGGTGAAGATTGAAGTTTGTTCCTTGTTGGAACATGGAGATGTTGTTCCTTGTTAGAACATGTTTACTTGTTGGGATATCACAATATCTCTTATTTAATTTAATGCGTCTATATACTTGGTAAAGGGTGGAAGGCTCGGCCTTATGCCTAGTGTTTTGTTCCACTCTTGCCGCCCTAGTTTCCGTCATATCGATGTTATGTACCCGGATTTTGCGTTCCTTACGCGGTTGGGTGATAATGGGAACCCCTTGACAGTTCACCTTGAATAAAACTTCTCCAGCAATGCCCAACATTGGTTTTACCATTCTCCACCTAGCCTTTTCTTTCCCTTGGGTCGGCCAGCCCAAGGGTCATCTTTATTTTAACCCCCTCGGGCCAGTGCTCCTCTGAGTGTTGGTCCGAACTGAGCTGCCTGCGGGGCCACCTCGGGGCAACTTGAGGTTTGGTTTTACTCGTAGCTAGTCTCATCTGAGTGTGCCCTGAGAACGAGATATGTGCAGCTCCTATCGGGATTTGTCGGCACATTCGGGCGGTGTTGCTGGAATTGTTTTAACCTGTCGAAGTGTCTTGAAGAACCGAGATATCGAGCCTGATCGGAACGTCTCGGGAGAAGGTCTATTCCTTCGTTGACCGTGAGAGCTTGTCATGGGCTAAGTTGGGACCCCCTACAGGGATTTGAACTTTCGAAAGCCGTGCCCGCGGTTATGGGCAGATGGGAATTTGTTAATGTCCGGTTGTAGAAAACCTGAAGTTGACCTTAATTAAAATACATCAACCACGTGTGTAACCATGATGGTCTCTTCTCGGCGGAGTCCGGGAAGTGAACACGGTGTTGGAGTAATGCTTGACGTAGGTTGTTATAGGATCACTTCTTGATCATAGTTTTTCGCTCGTGCCTTGCCTTCTCTTCTTGCTCTCATTTGCGTATGTTAGCCACCATATATGCTAGTCGCTTGCTGCAGCTCCACCTCATATCTTTACCTTACCCATAAGCTTAAATAGTCTTGATCGTGAGGGTGCGAGATTGCTGAGTCCCCGTGGCTCACAGATACTTCCAAAACCAGTTTGCAGGTGCCGTTGGACCGTGCAGATGACGCAACCAAGCTCACAGAGGAGCTCGATGAAGATCTCGTTCTTTGTGTTGTTCCGTTTCCAGTTGATCAGTAGTGGAGCCCAGTCGGGACGATCAGGGATCTGTGTAGCATTTGGGGTAGTGTTCTTTTATTTTGGTTCCGTAGTCGGACCTTGATTGTATCTGGATGATGTAATGTTTTATTCTTGTATTGTGTGAAGTGGCGATTTGTAAGCCAACTATGTATCTCTTTCCCTTATGTATTACATGGCTTGTGTGAAGATTACCTCACTTGCAACATTGCTTTCAATGCGGTTATGCCTCTAAGTCGTGCTTCGACACGTGGGAGATATAGCCGCATCGAGGGCGTTACAAGTTGGTAATCAGAGCCATCCCGACCTTAGGAGCCCCATTGCTTGATCGTTATTAGCGGACGAGTTGAGTCTAGAAAAATGTTTTGAGTCATTTAGGAATTATATATCGGAGAGTTTAGGAATTGTTTTTACTTCCCAGTCTCCTCATCGCTCTTGTAAGGCTTCCTGACGTAGAGTTTTGACTCTTCTCTTCTCAAATTTCACTAAATTTTTTTTAGGATCACGCGGGTATCTTGGAATCGTTCCGATGGTTTTATGACGAGAACATTGTCTTGGTGCCTCCTGTCAGGGGTTTTGTGGCAGTGTCTCGGGGAGTTGAGCTCCGAGGTGTTGTCGTCATAATTTTATCGTTGCAGTTCTGGAATACCTGAGTTTAGTACGCCGACATCAAAAATCTCTTTTATGCAGTTCGTTGGTGAGATAACCTCGACGCCACCCAGTACTGGGGCGGGAGTTCGGGAGTATTGCCATAACTTGTATAACGGATGCTTTTCGAAGGTTGATGTAGATGGTTTCCGAAGTTTTTCTCGGTTATGTGTTGAAGGATGGATACAGCTGGATGTAGGATTTGCTAGATTTGGGTGAGATATTATGCTTCCCCTATATCCCCAACACCTGATTGCATAACCGGAAAGGTTCGGGAGTTTATAAGTGGGAATTCAAGGAGCTCTTAGGATATTTTTCTGACAGATGTATGATATGAAATTGGGGTTCGACGTCTAGTGGTCCGCCTATTCACGGTCGGTTTTACAGTGGTCTCGTTGTGTCTTGAAGAGTCCTTGGCTATGCCGACTCGGGGACGCTTCGTATGTCATGTGCACTGCCTTGTACATGATGGTGCTGTACGATCGAGCCTGTGTAGGCCCCACCACGAAAACTTCGGACGAAATCTCTATCATATGTTTGTTCCGGCTTATTCTGCATGCCAATCCTTGTTTTGTTTTGAGTTGTGGTATTCGAGTTACTTCAATGTCAAGTGTTGATTCCATACCTTCTCCAAGCGGTGTTTCCCATATTTCTATGTGAATACCAATCCTTCATGATAATCGAGATTGTCATGTCAATTCTTTCCAACCGGTGTGTCTCTCTTCAAGTGGATCCGATCATTTTAACATTCGCAAGATCAATTATCACTTCTTCTCAACGGTGTTTGTTTCATCCGTCCCCAAGTTGCCTTTGTTTTTCCCACCCACCCACCCTTTTCCTTCAAGGACTCATATTTCTTAATCGAGTATCCATATTATTGATGTGAAGCCTCTCCATTCTTTTTCTTCAATGTTCTTATCCGGTGTTTCTCATGAAGATTCTAATGGAGCTTCAAGCTCATCATTCTTCGTTCTTTTCCTTCTCCGGTGGTTTCAAGTCAAGCTTTGTTGATCTCACATCCCTTTTTCCTCGTTTCAAATACCTTCTCATACCGGTGCACCTCATAATAATTCACTTCTCGCTATTCATTTGTTCGGGAGTGCCGAAGATATCTCAGAAGGCTCGTCTTGTCATTCAAGATCCGTTCAACATATCTCGAGGTTGTTATCTCATTCAAGCCTTTTAATTCAACCAATGCAATCTCTCTTTTCAAGTAATCATTTCAACGGTGTTTCTTTTGAGTGGGCCCTAACCCACAGGTATTTTGCCAGGATCTTACCTGACTCTTCTATTTTCCCGGTGTTACTCTCAAATTCTTGTCAAAGTTTGACGTAAGAATGAGTTATCATCAGTCAAATGCCTTTCTCCAAGATCTTATAATTCTTTTCATTGTTGGATCAACCTTCCATTTTTCATCCCGGAGTATCTCAACAATTTGGTGGTGTTTCTCATCGTCATTCTCAGATTTTGAAGTCCGAAGAAGAGTTTCTTTTAAATCTTGCCCCATTCTCTGCCATCCTCTCATAATTGTTTTTGATTGTGAGAATTTCTTTTCACCCATCCGGAGTAATTCAGAGTATTTTCAGTTTGATTCTCCGAAGGCCATCATTTCAGGTTTATTCATTCTAGCTTTCAGCTTGCGTTCTTCAATCTTACCAAGTTTTCTCTTCCTTCTTTATCATATCAATTTATTTGTTGTTTCAACCCTTCTGGTGGTTCGTTCAATACCTTCCCAAGTTGGCACGACATCTATCTTAATCTTTTCTTCGATAATAAGTAGTATGCCAAATCCGTTGATTGTCATCAATTTAATTGGTGGAGGCTACGCATAACGTAATTCTTATTTTTGTTCATCCAAGTGATTAATTCCTTATTCCGGAGGTTCATCAAATTCTTGATTCAAGTTGTCCATTTTTCTTTTCCGGAGTTCAAAGTTATTTCAATTATACCATTCCAAAGCTTCATCTAAGCATTACAAGGTTTCACCTCGTGTTTTCAACTTCCTTTTTCTTCTCGTTGTCCTTTTGTTACCGGAGTTTCTTCACGGAGGTTCTACATGATGGTTCATCTATGATTTAATTTATTCTCGAAGTGTTCATCGAGATTCTTTTCTAAGAAGCTCAAGTTTTCTTCATCTTGCAATTCGGAGTACAATTCTTTCTTCCGTATCATTGGAGGTGGTATTATGTCATTCTTGATAATTTGAGTTCATGTTTTCATGATTCACAAGTTATCAAGTATGAGATATTTTAAATCCATCAACCTCTTCGTTGGATTTATCTTGGGTTATATTTCACCAAAAGCCCTCCTTGAGGATTGTTGCTATCCATGGTGCTTATAAAGGACCCAAGTTCTTCTTTATCCTCTCGGTGAAATACTTTCTCGTCTCCTTGTTCATTCCAATCCAATTCTTTTTCCGTGAGTGGCAGGCTGTCACCTCATAATTTGAGATGTATTCCATAAGACCGTATCAAGATTATTCTTTTCGTTGTTGGTTTTCCAAAAACTCCGTTCTAGCATTTGTTGTAAGCGTGCTCCCTCAAGATCTTATTTCCCTTCGTTCATTCCATTCCATTCTTAATTTTTTTCCGGAGGCATTGTGTTGCTGCTCTCTTCAAACCTTCTTCTTGTCCTTATCATGCTTATCCTTTTAACCGGAGTGTTCTCTCCTTTTTGCTCAAGTTCTTTTCGCCTTATCAAGCCTTGCATCCTTTCTCTATCGGAGTGCTGCCCAAAGTTGTTCTTCCTTGTTCCTCTTTGCTAACGGAGTGCTATCAACTATATTTATCTCCGTTGTATTCTTTTCTCGAAATGGTTTACCCTTTTCAAGGTTCTTTGGTTTCACTCGTTTGTCAAAGAAGCAACTTAGTTTTACCGTTTCTCTTCCTTTTCCGTTTTCCCTCCGGTGCCATTCTAGATCTCGGGACGAGATCCTCTCGTAGTGGTGGAGTGTTGTAACGCCCCGAGACCGATGTGCCATGTGTCGTGCAGTTATTCGCTGTTGTTGCCTTGTCATTGCTTGCGTGTCATGCATTTGCATATTATGTCATCATGTGCATTTCATTTGCATACATGTTCGTCTCATGCATCTGAGCATTTTCCCCGTTGTCCGTTTTGCATTCCGGCGCTTCATTCTCCTCCGGTGGTCATTTCTACCTTTCTTTCATGTGTGGTGATTAAACATTTCTGGATTGGACCGAGACCTGCCAAGCGGCCTTGGTTTACTACCGGTAGACCGCCTGTCAAGTTTCGTACCATTTGGACTTCCTTTGATACTCCAACGGTTAACCGAGGGACCGAAAAGGCCTCGTGTGTGTTGCAGCCCAACACCCTTCCAATTTGGCCCAAAACCCACCTAAACCTCCTCCATCATCTCGGACGTTCGATCACGATCGCGTGGCCAAAAGCCGCACCTCATTTGGACTCTCCTAGCTCCCTCTACCTATAAATATGTGCCCCTCCCCAAAATTTCGGATCATTTCGCGGATGAACCCTAGCCATCTCCCTCCTCGCGCCGCCGGACACGTCCATTCCGCGCCGGACATGTCTGCTGGACGCGCCACCCCGGCGAATCAGAGCGTGCCACATCGCCGCGCGGCCCCTCTCCTCCAACCAGGCCACGCCACTTGGCACCGCCCTGGCCTCCCCGCACCTCCCAGCCGCGCGGCCCGCCCAGGCCCGGGGCGAGCCCGCGGGGCCCAACCGCCGCCGCCCGAGGAGAGCCGCGCCCGCTCCCGCGTCTCCCTCGCCGGCCGAGCTCCGCCGCCTCGGCCGAGCGCGCCGGCCACCGCGCCGCCCGCGCCGGCCTCCTGCGCCGCCGCCTCGCACCTCGCCACCCGCCGCCGCCATCCGCTTCCGGCGCCACCACCGACCACCGCGCCCGACGCCGCCGTCCTCCTCTCCGTCGCTGGCGCACCCCGGCGAGCCCCTCCACTCCGGCCGCCGCGTTCTTCGTCCCTGGCGAACCTCGTTTTCCGCGCAGCCCGGATCTGGATCTAGATCCAAAAACGCGGTTGACTTTTGCCTCCCTAACCCTAATTTTGTGCAATATTCATCATGTCATATCTCTGCATCCGTAGCTCCGATTCATGCATATAGCATATCAAAATGTTCGTCTCAGAGAACACATCATTTCATCTCATTGCATCATTTTCATTTGAGTTCATCTTGATGCCCGAAATGCTGTTAGAAGAGTGCTAGTTGAGTTAATTGTCAAATCTGCTACTCCATTTAGATATTTGTCATTTTGCCATGATTATTGTGTGCATGATATGCCCATGAGCTCTACATATGTTTTGTTATAGGTTTTGCCATCTTTCCATTGGTGCCATCCATGTATTTTTGTGATGTGTGTGGTGACTAGCACAAACTTGCGAAGTGGTGCACTTGGTAATGCTGATTTCAGGGACTTAGCATTTCCACTAAGTCCTTGTTCTGTTTATCTCATGATGCCATATGTTCATGTTGTTTCTTAGGTGATCCGTGCCTCTTTTGAGGATGATCACTAAGGATGATTTGTTAATCTTGTAGTTCTCTATCCATCCATTTATTTGTTTGCAATTATGGAGCACCCTAGCTTGAGTCAATCGAGCTCTACTTTTGCTATTTCGTGAATCTGGGCAGATTGTCTACTTGTTAGCGATTTTGCCGATGATGTTGTAGTTGATCCGTTCATGCCATGTTGTTGTTTTTGCCATGTCTAGCTTGTATAATGTGTATTCTTGATGGGTGTATGCTTAGATTGTCATGACATGCTCTGTAGTGAGTGCATCGAGCTCGTAAACATGCCTACTTGATATCTGTTTTGCATGTCCCAGTTTTCACTAAGTCTAAGAACTGATTATGTTTTTGCCATGTTCACATGCTTGCAAATGTATTTTCTGATCCCTTTTGGCTCAAGGTCACTAAGGGACTTTTGTTAAGCTCTTTGAGTAACTCTATGCCATGCTTTACTTTGACATTTTCAGGCCCTGTAGCATATAGTTTTCATACTCCGAAGAGTGCTATCTGATCTGATATTCTAGGGTTGTGTTAATTTCACTAAGTCTGAAATCTGTTTACCAAATGCATTTTTGCCATGCTTGTTTGAACCTGTTAGTGGATGAATTGGCCGTAGCTCAGTGCTAGTATTTTGTTAAGCATCATGAATGGATTCCTGCCATGTATTTTGTTGCCATGTTTGGATGCTGTAGCATGTTCATCTCATTGCATTTAGTTGGCTACTTGCTGTAAATCGCAGACCGGTGCCATATTTGAATTGCTTGCCATTCCCAAACCGTAACTCCGATTCCGGCGTTCTTTATATCGGTTTCAAGCGATTTCATCTCATCTTTCCAGTGACACACTTGGATTTCCATGTTGAGTCCAGGTTCATTCATTTCTTGTCAAATCATGCATATGCATCGCATACCGCATCCCGCATGTCATACCATGTTCTTGTGTTGGTTGTTTACTGTATTGTGTGCTTCTTTCCGGTATTTGCTTCCTCGGGTTGGTTCCGGTAACGTCGCGTTTGTGAGGACCCGTTCGTCTATGTCCGTTTATCTTCTTCATGGACTCGTTCTTCTTCCTTGCGGGATTTCAGGCAAGATGACCATACCCTCGAAATCACTTCTATCTTTGCTTGCTAGTTGCTCGCTCTTTTGCTATGCCTATGCTGCGATACCTACCACTTTCTTATCATGCCACCCATATTGTTGAACCAAGCCTCTAACCCACCTTGTCCTAGCAAACCGTTGTTTGGCTATGTTATCGCTTTGCTCAGCCCCTCTTATAGCGTTGTTAGTTGCAGGTGAAGACTGAAGTTTGTTCCTTGTTGGAACATGGAGATGTTGTTCCTTGTTAGAACATGTTTACTTGTTGGGATATCAAAATATCTCTTATTTAATTTAATGCATCTATATACTTGGTAAAGGGTGGAAGGCTCGGCCTTATGCCTAGTGTTTTGTTCCACTCTTGCCGCCCTAGTTTCCGTCATATCGGTGTTATGTTCCCGGATTTTGCGTTCCTTACACGGTTGGGTGATAATGGGAACCCCTTGACAGTTCGCCTTGAATAAAACTTCTCCAGCAATGCCCAACATTGGTTTTACCATTCGCCACCTAGCCTTTTCTTTCCCTTGGGTCGGCCAGCCCAAGGGTCATCTTTATTTTAACCCCCCCGGGCCAGTGCTCCTCTGAGTGTTGGTCCGAACAGAGCTGCCTGCGGGGCCACCTTGGGGCAACTTGAGGTTTGGTTTTACTCGTAGCTAGTCTCATCTGAGTGTGCCCTGAGAACGAGATATGTGCAGATCCTATCGGGATTTGTCGGCACATTCGGGCAGTGTTGCTGGAATTGTTTTAACCTGTCGAAGTGTCTTGAAGAACCGAGATACCGAGCCTGATCAGAACGTTTCGGGAGAAGGTCTATTCCTTCATTGACCGTGAGAGCTTGTCATGGGCTAAGTTGGGACCCCCTGTAGGGATTTGAAATTTCGAAAGCCGTGCCCGCGGTTATGGGCAGATGGGAATTTGTTAATGTCCGGTTGTAGAAAACCTAAAGTTGACCTTAATTAAAATACATCAACCGCGTGTGTAACTGTGATGGTCTCTTCTCGGCGGAGTCCGGGAAGTGAACACGGTGTTGGAGTAATGCTTGACATAGGTTCTTATAGGATCACTTCTTGATCATAGTTTTTCGCTCGTGCCTTGCCTTCTCTTCTCGCTCTCATTTGCGTATGTTAGCCACCATATATGCTAGTCGCTTGCTTCAGCTCCACCTCATATCTTTACCTTACCCATAATCTTAAATAGTCTTGATCGCGAGGGTGCGAGATTGCTGAGTCCCCGTGGCTCACAGATACTTCCAAAACCAGTTTGCAGGTGCCGTTGGACCATGCAGATGATGCAACCAAGCTCACAGAGGAGCTCGATGAAGATCTCGTTCTTTGTGTTGTTCCGTTTCCAGTTGATCAGTAGTGGAGCCCAGTCGGGACGATCGGGGATCTGTGTAGCATTTGGGGTAGTCTTCTTTTATTTTGGTTCCGTAGTCGGACCTTGATTGTATCTGGATGATGTAATGTTTTATTCTTGTATTGTGTGAAGTGGAGATTGTAAGCCAACTATGTATCTCTTTCCCTTATGTATTACATGGGTTGTGTGAAGATTACCTCACTTGCGACATTGCTTTCAATGCGGTTATGCCTCTAAGTCGTGCTTCGACACGTGGGAGATATAGCCGCATCGAGGGCGTTACATTAGCCTCCGGCTGTCGGCGCTGTACGGCGAGTCTCTGGTTTTGCTCGTCGACATCTCGTAAGCGATGCCCGCGACGACGTCCGCCATGTTCTTGGGCGACAAGCCCAGCGACATGCCCATCCGCACGACCACCTCCAGCTCCGCGTCGAACATGTTGTCGAACAGCCTGTCTGTCCCGAGCACCACGACGTCCCCGTGTCTCACCGCCATTTGCCCGACGTCGGCTTTGTTCACGCGCTCCCCTTTGCCGGTCGCATTGAGATGGAACGGGCAGTTGAAACGCCTCTGCTGCCGCTGCGAACGGTTCGAGCCTGCCGTCTTGGAACACGGCGAACGCGCTGTCGCCGATGAACGCCCATTTGAGAGCCGTGCCGGCGAGCGAGAGGATGACCGCCGTTGACCCCCCGTCCACGGCCGAGGCGACCGTTTCCTCGTACGCCCGCTCCAGCAGCGTGTACAGGCAGACGGGTGGGTTGGGCTCGGTCGCGAGCACCTGCAGGAAGGCGCTCGTCATGAGCCTGCGCGAGAACGCGCCAGCGTCCACGCCTTTGTTGCAGTACCAGCCGCGCCATCCGCCACGCCGACGACGCCGGCCTCGTCGTGCCCGAAGTGCGCATCCTCGTTGTGGCGCGACGCGTAGCATGAGGCCCAGTTCATCCTCAGAGCCCGCGGCTCGTCGCCGTCGTGCTCGCGGCACTCCCGAGGATGCGGCGGCTCTAGATACAGCGCGAAGAAGCTGGCGATGGCGTCCTCGGAGGAGCGCGAGGCTCGCTTCTCGAGGCCAAACGCGGTGCGGAGGGTGTCGGGGATCCGTTTGTCGATCTCGCCCAGGGTTTGCTGGATCGGCTCCAGCGTCTCCATGGCCGCGTTCTTGGCTGAGGGTTTGATCTCTTGGGGATGATTTGTAGTGGTAGATCGAGGAGAGCGTCTCCCGTGTGCATTGCCCATTGCCCACCTAAGGTGATATCAACTCTGTATGCTCGCCTTATATTGCCTTGCGTTGGGTCGGACTTGAGTCTCGACTACCCACAAGGTCCGTGTTTGTCACGAACCAGGATTCCTAGTCCGACTTGGGGCCCCGACCGATTTCGTTCCGTTTTCCCGGTCATGTTCAGTCGATCCGCGTTCTGCATCGCGCGGCCCATGGACTGCTCCAGTTCAGTTCACGTTCAAATGGACCAGTTCATTAACCACGCAGAGAAACAGCGCTGCCCATCAGGGTTCAAATCCTGGTGCTCGCATTATTCCTGAATTTATTTTAGGCTTTTCGGCGATGCGCTTTCAGTGGGAGGAGACGTTCCCGTCGACGACGATGCGCCTACAGTGACTTAGTAAATCTCAAGATGATATGCCGGCTCAGTCTATCGGAGGTGCTCATAGGGATAGGGTGTGCATGTGTGTGTTCATAGGGGGTGAGTGTATGTGCGTGTATATGAGCGCTTATGTCTGTACTGATACTTAAAAAAAAGAAACAGCCCTGCCCACGTAATGCACTGTCCAAAAAACGTAATCCACTATCGTTATCTAAATCTAGGAGACAAGCTAGTATCCCCCAATTGTGCATCCCCGTCATCTCAAAAACAACTCCTTTTCTTTTGCATCCCCGTTCCAAGTGGGAGCTGCTCCACCGCGCTAGCACTCGGGTCTGAGCTTCTCGACCACGTCGTCCTCCACCGCCCACGCTGTTAAGAGAATCGAGAGAGATGAGCGAATGGAAATAGATATATGAATGAACCATTAGTCTTTATTGATGATAGAAGCGGGGTATTTATACCTGGGCGGAAGTACACATGTTACTTGGGAGTCAAGTAAACTCAAAGTTACTTGGGAGCCAAGGAATTACATAGTTGCCTTGAGAGCCAATTAAGTACATGGTTGCTTGAGAACCAAGCAACCTATCTAACAGTTAACTTAATCCTAATTAGCTTTATTAATAAGCAACTATTCTATTCTTAACACTCCCCCTTGTGCAACGCCTCTTCTTTGGTATATCCATCACCTTGACAAATTCTTTGAATAATCTTGAATGTCTCCTCCAAAAACCCTGTGGGAAAAATATGAGGAGAATAGTGCAGATATGTTGCTAAAAATCCTTTAAACCCAGTGGGTAAAATAATAAGGAGAAAATGATGCAACATATAATGATTATTGTCTCTTGATAACTCATATGAGAAAAACCTGTGAAGAAAGGAGAAAACTCATCGATGAGTTTAGAGAACAATTAATATGTCTTGAGTACTTTCTTTAAAAAAACCCGATAGGGAAAATAGAAAGTATGCCATATGATGTTTGATAAGATATTGCCTCATTTAAAACCATTATGAGAAACTTTGATAGAAAACTCATAAGGGAAAAGAGTGCGATATGATATGCCATTGAAAACTCCTTTAAAACCAAGTGGGAAAAATATAAGGAGAAAATGTATGACATATATGGGCACTTGTGTTTATATTGTCTCGTTAAAAACCTTTATAAGAAACCATTAGGGAAAACTCATGAAGGGAAAAAGAGTACAATATATGCAATCTTAAGATTGTTAATAGGTTATAGATTTGGGAAATTACTCCCCCTGAACTCTTCAAACCTGGAGATGTGTAATACAAATTCCATTGATATGATCATGACGTTATGAATAATCTATAGGATTTTCAAAGTATGTTGTTTGCATATTGTTTCCTCAATTTCTATAATTCATGAGGATAAGTAATTTTTGAGCAATGTACTTTATGATATTGCTTTTCATATAACCTATAGTTTTTGAGTAACACAAGTGGTAGATTCTTGATAAATCAAGTTATGTGATTCTGATGAATCTTAACCACATGATTTTGAGTGTGGTTAATCATTCTGCTAAGCCATGCATATTTTGCACTATTTTTTAGATAAAGCAATTATGTCAGAATGATAACTAGAAATAGCCATTAAATCCCATTTAGATGACTTCCATATGAAGGCTATTCTAGCAAATTCAGTCATTGATATGGCATTGTTAGGATCAAAGAAAGAGCCAATATCATTATATCATATCATGGTCATATCTTGTATTTCCTGATGGAAATATCCAAGAATTATTGTGAGCTTGAGATATAAGCTAATATTTCTTATATCATCCATATATACCTTTTGTTGGGGGTTGCACTCTGAACAAAGATAGCAAATATAGTGTCAGGCCTGACATAGTTTGGAATTATATGAGTGCTTTGACATTAGTGAGATATAGAACTTCAGGTCTTGATATCACTTCATTATCACCCCTAGGTATGAATGGATTTGTACCTTATCAGGGGTAGTATGACCATATTACATGTCTTTTATTGGTATGATATATCCACATTGAACTTCTCGTATATGTATTGGATATATATGTAGACTGATATGTATTCTTGAGAGAATGCTCAAGTTGTAAGCTTAAGCTAAATTTGGTTGAATCCAAATTTTCCGTCTTGAGATGATTTTATGTATTTTTAGGTCCTTTAGAGACATTGATGATGAAATCATCGATATACACTAAGTGATATGAGGAAATCAAATTTGGGATTCCCTGATTAACACATAAGCAATCATCGTTCTTTGAGTAATCCTTTTGAAGAAGGAACTCATTTAGTCGGTAGTACCATATGATTTCCGACAATTTCAAGTCATAGAGTGACTTATGAAGTTTTACACAAAACTTGTTGCGATTTTCTTTTGGATTCGGAAGTATAAGCCCTTCAGGGACTTGAATAGAGATTTCCGAAATGAGTGACTCATATGAGTATGTAGCCACTTCATCCATCAACACACGCAATAAACTATTCTATTCTATTCTATTCTATTCTATTCTATTCTTAACACACGCAAAGACATTTCTGGCAATAGCGATACCTACCAGCAACCCATTAGCCAATAAGATAACGCCACCGAGTAAAGTATCCCAGTCCCAGTACTACCTTTGTTTGCATTTGTTCCTTTCCCGAGTTTGTGTGTTGGTGTTTTTCTTCACTAGTTTCCCATCATGTGCAGAGATAAGATGCATGCATGGTTCCATCTATTTCTTTTTCTGACTCAAATACATGATATGCCATGTTCACCCTCTCCCCTCTCTCACGCAATAAATTCGTCCTTTTATTTTCTCTTTGATCATTTAAATCATTCATATATTGGGAAATATATTTTTGTTTCTTAAACTTTTTATATATTTGAACTCCCGACGCCAATATCAATAGAACAAGAACAATCATGGACACGTTTCAACATATTTAAATTGCAATGTTTCAATCCACTTACTTCACTCTGTTTGTGAAACTGTTGTGTGAATATGATATTTATGAAACAAAACAGAAACTAGAATATGTGAAATCAATCAAAATTATGAAATATACTTCACTAATTTCAAAAAAAACTAATTTCACTCAAAATGAATGAAATTATTTCTCTGAATTGAGCGAAACCGGGTTTACTGTAATTAGTAAAATCAATTTTTTTAAATGAGTGAAATCGCTTTCTTACAAATCTAGTTTGCATATTTTGTAAGAAATCAGTTTCACATATTTTGGAAGATATCGGTTTCACTTATTTTTTTAAGATGTCAGTTTCACTAATTCAGTCATTCTGAAGTGAAGCAATTCTTCCACATATTTGGTAAGATATTGGTGTCATATATTTTAATATAAAATGCCAGGGAATTACATATGAGGTAGGCCAACCGGTACGTATGGCCCAGCCAAAGGCTCATGCTCATAAAGATTACATCCCAAGAAGTAAGGGCATCGGATTTTTCATAACCTAGCCGCCGCCACGGGCCGACTAGGAAGGCGATCTTCTTCCATCGATCTCAACCGGCCACAGCGCTGGCCTATCTCCCTCCGGCTGCTGCTCCGGCGGCAGGAGGGAGGGGGCCCGTTCCTTTGATATGTAATTAGGGTTTGGATTTGTAGGTCCTAGTGTGCCGTTGGGGTGATGGGAGTGGCACCCGGACGAATAAATCTGCCTTAGGTCCACTCCCACACCGGCGGTGCCCTTCATGGCAGCGTCTCGGAGTTGATGGCATTGTGTGTGTGCCGATCCTTCAGATCGGCGGCGTTAGGGTTCATGGATGGTGTCGGCGAGGCGGTCGAGACGGCTCCATCAGGTGTGTCTCTCCTTCTGCTCTGTCCCTGTTGCTGCGACGTTGTCTCCGACGTCATGATGGAGCAGAGAGGTTTTGTCATCCAAGAGTACAGGAGGACGGTTGTTTACGCATGTGACAGCTGAAAGATGGTGCATCTTGTGCTGGGTTTGTGGTTGGTGGCTGACGGTTCTGGTTTCCTCCTCCAACGTCATCATCGTGCGGGGGGGGGGGGTCAGATTTGGAGTTCGATGCCATGTCCGAGGACATGTTGCCATGGTCTGATTCTTTCAACGACAATTGTTTTACTTCTGACAAACTACTTTGGAGGTCTGTAAAGCTGCAGATCGGTGATGGAGCCGCGTCGAGCTCGGGTGAAGAGGTGATGTCCCCTTTCCCTTTGGTGGCCGCTTCGGTGGTGTCGAAGGAGAGGGATAGGCGCTAGTATTTTGCGTAGTACTATCCTATCTTTTTAGTCATGTAAGGTCGGTGTTTATGTGCCTTGTAACTTGATCTTTATTCCTTAAATGAGAAATATATTATCATGCAAAAAAGAAGTAAGGGCATCTCCAACACCAACCCTCAAACCGCTCGCATACGTCCGAACCATGCAAAAAAAGAAGGACACCTCAATGTGACGATTGATGTGTTGGAAGTATGCCCTAGATGCAATAATATTGTATTATTATATTTCTATGTTCATAATTAAGAGTTTATATTCTATGTTGTAACTACTATGATCATGGAATATTTGATTCAGTGCAAAACTCATATGCACGTGTGATACCTCCATCTTGCATCATGTTTTCCTACTATTATTTACAATGTTTTATGCATAATAATGCTTTATGGAGTAATCCTAATGTCTTTTCTCTCATAATATGCAAGATTTACACAAAGAGGGAGAATGCCGGTTGCTGGAATTCTGGACCTGAAAAGGCTACGTCAGAGTCACCTATTCTACACATCTCCAAATGAGTTGAAAACTTACGGAGAATTGTTTTGGAATATATGAAAAATAATGGAGCAAATAACTACCAGAGGGGGGCCACCAAGTGGGCACACCCCACCTGGGCACGCCCTGGTGGGTTGTGCCCTTCTCGGCCCACCTCCGGTGCCCCTCTTATGGTATATAAGTCATTTTGATTTAGAAAAAAATAAAGAAATGTCTTTCGGGATGGAGCGCTGCCGTCTCGAGGCGGAACTTGGGCAGGAGGACTTTTGCCCTCCGACAGAGCAATTCCGCCGGGGGAATTTCCCTCCCGGAGGGGGAAATCATCGTCATCATCACCAACAACTCTCCCTTCTTGGGGAGAGCAATCTCCATCAACATTTTCAAGAACACCATTGATACATCTCTAACGTATCTATAATTTTTGATTGTTCCATGCTGTTAAATTATCATTCTTGGATGTTTTACAATCATTTTATAGCAACTTTATACTATTTTATGGGACTAACCTATTGACATAGTGCCCAGTGCAAGTTGCTATTTTTTGCTTGTTTTTTACTTTACAGAAAATCAATACCAAACGGAGTCCAAACGCAGCGAAACTTTTTGGAGATTTTTCTCGACCGGAAGACACATGTTGGGCCAAAGAAGTACCAGAGGGGGCTTCGAGGAGAGCACAACCCACTTGGGCGTGCCTGGGGGCCCAGGCGCGTCCTGGTGGGTTTTTCCCACCTAGTCCACCTCCCTCACCGCCTCTTTGCTCTATAAATACCCTGAAAATCCAGAAATCCTAGGACAGTCGATGAAACACAATTCCAGCCGCCGCAAGTTTCAGAACCACCAGAAATCTAGACACAATCATGGAGGGGTTCATCATCGTCATTGGTGATGATGCCATTAACCTAGGGTAGGGTCATAGGCCCGACATAGACGTCCTACCCAAGGTCCCTACCCTAGAGTCAAGAACAATCAAAGTAAAACAAAGCATACCAACTGAAATCGCCTTGAAGTGCAATTGACTCGACCAATTATCTCACTCGGATACCCCAATTCCATTCAACCAAGAAGAGGTCGCTTGACCATACAAGAAACCACTCAGAGTGCAGAAGACCTAAAGCCACTCAGGATGGCAACGGTCAGGCATTCACTCCGCAGTCTTTAAGATCATTTATACCTCTTTATAGATGGCGTTATCAGTAACGCCCTGTATTAATGTACATTGAACCGTGTGTAACGGGCGATGGCTGGGGTCTGATAACCCACAAGTATAGGGGATCGCAACAGTTTTTGAGGGTAGAGTATTCAACCCCAATTTATAGATTTGACACAAGGGGAGCCAAAGAATATTTGAAGGTATTAGTAGCTGAGTTGTCAATTCAACCACACCTGGAGATTAATTATCTGCAGCAATATGATCCGTAGCAAAGTAGTTTGATAGTTTTGATAGTAGTGACAATAGCAACGGTAACAATAACAGTGATAGAAGTAGTTTGTAGCAAGTGTAACAGTGATGATAGCAGTACTAGTAACTTAGCAGAAACAATAAGGATAAATTCATAGGCATTGGATCAGTGACTTGTTGGATGATATTCATCATGTGACAGTTATAACCTAGGGCGATACGGCACTAGCTCCAGTTCATCGACATAATGTAGGCATGTATTCCGTAAAGAGTCATACGTGATTTTTTAAAAGAACTTGCATGGCATCTTTTGTCCTACCCTCCCATGGCTACGGGGTCCATATTGGAAACTAAGGGATATTAAGCCCTCCTTTTAATAGAGAACCGGAACAAAGCATTAACACATAGTGAATACATGAACTCCTCAAACTACGGTCATCACCGAGAGTGGGCCCGGTTGTTGTCACTCCGGGGTTGCCGGATCATAACCGTAGTAGGTGACTATAACTTGCAAGATCAGATCTAAAACATGGATATAATAATGAATTCATAAACGGTTCAGATCTGAAATCATGGCACCCGGGCCCAAAGTGACAGGCATTATGCATAGCAAAGTCATAACAACATCAATCTAAGAACATAGTGGATACTAGGGATCATGCCCTAACAAAACTAACTCGATTACATGATGAATCTCATCCAAATCCTCACCGACCAGCGAGCCTACGAAGGAATTACTCACTCCTGGTGGGGAGCATCATGGAATTGGCGATGGAGAAGGGTTGGTGACGACGAAGAACGAAGATCCCCCTCTCCAAAGCCCCAAACGGACTCCAGATCTGCCCTCCCGAGGAAGAACAGGGCTTGGCGGTGGCTCCGTCTCCTGGATCACGATAATTCTTTTTCCCTGATTTTTTCTGGAATAATGTGATTTTGTAGTATCAGGGGGTCATCAGCGGGGCCACCAGGTGGGTACAACCCACCTGGGCGCTAGGAGAGGGGGGCGCACCCTGGTGGGTTGTGCCCACCTATGGCCCCTCTCCAGTGGGTCTTGGCTCCAGAAATTCTTATTATCGGTATAAAAAATCCTCAAAAATTTTCGTTCCATTCTGAGAACTTTTATTTTTGCGCAAAAACAACACAATGGTAGTTCTGCTAAAAACAGTGTCAGTCCGGGGTTAGTTTCATTCAAATCATGCAAATTAGAGTCCAAAACAAGAGGAAAAGCGTGAGAAAAAGTAGATACGTTGGAGACGTATCAACTCCCCCAAGCTTAAACATTTGCTTGTCCTCAAGCAATTCAGTTGATAAACTGAAAGTGAGAAAGAAAAACTTTTACGAACTCTTTTGCTCTTCTTTGCATAAATAAGCTTAAACAACACCCAGGTTTTTAGCCAACATTATAACTAACCATATCAACAATAAATCTTCAAGATTATAATGATTCATATCAATGACATAATCAGCTTGCGAGCAATAATAAGATATCTCAAACAGCAACACTTTGTCAAAACAACCATGATATAATATTACAATAATGGTATCTCGCTAGCCCTTTCTGAGACCGCAAAACATAAATGCAGAGCATATCCGAAGTTCAAGCAGTGACTAAACATTATAATTCATGGTAGAAAAGATCCAGTCATGATGCATCCAACATTAGCTATACACAATGCATAAATCATGACCGTTGTGCTCTACTCAGTTTCTGGCGCTTGTTTATAGAAGGTGATGACACAACATAAAAGTAAAAAGATAGTCCCTTCGCAGAGGAAAGCAGTGATTTGCAGAGGTGCCAGAGCTCAATTTTTAAAACAGAGATAAATGAAATTTTGAGACATGCGCCCTTCTTATTCACTTCACGACCATGAGTTATCAACATCTGTAACATCCCAATTTTCAATTTGGATGTTATACATAGGTCATCATATGCATATCATATTTTTTTATTTAATTTTGGTTGTGATCCTAGAAATCTTAAGCAACTCAAGGACCGAAGGAGAGAGTTGGAAGTTTCACAAATTTTTCTTATTTGAATTTATTTCAAATTTTAAAAAAGGATCAATTTGATTTTAATATTTTCCCTCCAATTATTTTCAATAACAAAAATAAATGAGAGAAGATAATATGACTTCTTCAACAAAAGAGAAATATTGGAGAAGAAATTTAAAAATCAAATTACTATTTTATTTGTAGTTTATTTGCTATTTTATTTGAGTTAGAGAAAAACTTGCATTTTTTAAAACTTGCATTTTAGGCCAGAAAAATGTTCATCTTGTCCTAAATATTACGTTTGGACGGTGAAAATTGTTTATGGGGTTTTAAGGATTTTTTATATTTTATTAGGATTTTTCTTGTGCGGCGGTTTTGATTTTTTATAAAAAAATCCTTCCTGGGCCGGCCCAGCCACCGCCACCGCCTCCCCGCGTGGAGTCCCGCCCGCCGCCGGCAAGAGTCCGAGCCTAACTCTGCCTCGCCGCCATCCCGCTTGCCCCTCCTCCAAGCCGGCCGCCGCCCCGCCCCCGCCTTTATAAGCCGCCCCGACCCCTCTCTTCACCCCGCCACCCACCTCCGCCGCGCCACCGCTGCCGCCGCAGCCATCGGTTTTTCCCGACCGAACCGGTAAAAACCGGAGAAAACCCGCTCGGTTTATTTTTTTTATAGATCAGTTTTATTTTTTTGTTTTGGTTCGCTAATTAGCGAACGTTCACCCGATCCTCTCTGTTAGCGAACATGTTCGTTCGTTAGCCTCTTTTTACGAACGTTTGTTCGTTAGGATTTTCTTTTTAGTTTAATTTCAGTCAGGGACCTATCCATGAATACTTTTATCACATATTAGTCCCTGAACTTCAAACCTTCGTTACTTTTTGCTCGTTTATCCAAATCCAGTGAAACCAACGCCAAAATTTTCGTCTTGTTCCCCTCTATCCAGATAATCAAGTTGAACATGGTTTTGACAATTTAAAATTTGGTTTCAAGCAGATTTGAATTTGAACTTCTTTTGATCATAGTTTGAGTTTCATAGCTCTGATTCGATTGTTTCTTTTTGCAAATCAAAGCTCCTCATTTGAACTTCAGTTTGGATCTTTACATTTGAGTTTTACCCTTGCATATTATGCTTGAGTGTTTATGTATGCTATTGTTTGTTCATGATAGAGTTTCCGGAGTGCGAGGCTCGCTACTACGAATCTCTAGGGTTTTCATACCGTCAGCAAGGCAAGTAAAACTTTGATCGTATCCCTTATTACCCAGTTTTTATGCATTAGTTTCAATCCTCAAACACTGCATGGTTAGGGCTTGATAACATGTGGGTACTGGGAAGTAGTTGATGAGGTTCTCTTTCTTTACCGTGCTTCCTAACAACGAAGTCTCTCTTATCATGACATTGATTCTATGATTGTGGGTAATTAAGATCAACATCAGGTTCAATCTCTACATCATTGTTATTACTAGGTCGAGCATCAACATGAATGATGACCCACAAGTATAGGGGATCTATCGTAGTCCTTTCGATAAGTAAGAGTGTCAACACAACGAGGAGCAGAAGGAAATGATAAGCGGTTTCCAGCAAGGTATTCTCTGCAAGTACTGAAATAAGTGGTAACAGATAGTTTTGTGATAGGATAATTTGTAACGAGCAACAAGTAACAAAAGTAAATAAAGTGCAGCAAGGTGGCCCAATCCTTTTGTAGCAAAGGAGAAGCCTGGACAAACTCTTATATGATGTAAAGCGCTCTCGAGGACACATGGGAATATCGTCAAGCTAGTTTTCATCACGTTCATATGATTCACGTTCGGTACTTTGATAATTTGATATGTGGGTGGACCGGTGCTTGGGTACTGCTACCTCTTGAGCACTGCGTTGGTTTCCCCGAAGAGGAAGGGATGATGCAGCAAAGTAGCGTAAGTATTTCCCTCAGTTTTTGCGAACCAAGGTATCAATCCAGTAGGAGGCTACGCACGAGTCCCTCGCACCTGCACAAAAAAAATAAATCCTCGCAACCAACGCAAATAGGTGTCAATCCCTATAGGGCCACTTTTGAGAGTGAGATCTGATAGATATGATAAGATAATATTTTTGGTATTTTTATGATAAAAGATGCAAAGTAAAATAAAGGCAAAGTAAATAGCAAAGGAAATAACTAAGTAGTAGGAGATTAATATGATGAAGATAGACCCGGGGGCCATAGGTTTCACTAGTGGCTTCTCTCGAGAGCTTTAGTATTCTACGGTGGGTGAACAAATTACTGTTGAGCAATTGACAGAATTGAGCATAGTTATGACAATATCTAGGCATGATCATGTATATAGGTATCACGTCCGGGACAAGTAGACCGACTCCTGCCTACATCTACTACTATTACTCCACTCATCGACCGCTATTCAGCATGCATCTAGAGTATTAAGTTAAAAACAGAGTAACGCCTTAAGCAAGATGACATGATGTAGAGGGATAGACTCATGCAATATGAAGAAAACCCCATCTTGTTATCCTCGATGGCAACAATACAATACGTGCCTTGCTGCCCTTACTGTCACCGGGAAAGGACACCGCAAGATTGAACCCAAAGCTAAGCACGTCTCCCATTGCAAGAAAGATCAATCTAGTAGGCCAAACCAAACAGATAATTCGAAGAGACTTGCAAAGATAACCAATCATACAAAAAAGAATTCAGAGAAGATTCAAATATTATTCATAGATAGACTTGATCATAAACCCACAATTCATCGGTCTCAACAAACACACCGCAAAAAGAAGATTACATCTAATAGATCTCCACAAGAGAGGGGGAGAACATTGTATTGAGATCCAAAAAGAGAGAAGAAGCCATCTAGCTACTAATTATGGACCTGTAGGTCTGAGGTAAACTACTCACACTTCATCGGAGAGGCTATGGTGTTGATGTAGAAGCCCTTCGTGATCGATGCCCCCTCCGGCGGAGCTTCGGAACAGGCCCCAAGATGGGATCTCGTGGATACAGAAAGTTACGGCGGTGGAATTAGGGTTTTGGCTCCGTATCTGATCGTTTGGGGGTACGTGGATATATATAGGAGGAAGGAGTACGTCGATGGAGCAACAGGGGGCCCATGAGGGTGGAGGGCGCGCCTGGTGGGGGTGGGTGCGCCCCCCTACGTCGTGCCCTCATGTTTCATTTCTTTACGTAGGGTCCAAGTCTCCCTGGTCTTATTCGTTGAGAAAATCACGTTCCCGAAGGTTTCATTCCGTTTGGACTCTGTTTGATATTCCTTTTCTCCGAAACCCTAAAACAGGCAAAAAACAACAATTCTGGGCTGGGCCTCCGGTTAATAGGTTAGTCCCAAAAATAATATAGAAGTGGATAATAAAGCCCAATAATGTCCAAAATAGTAGATAATATAGCATGGAGCAATCAAAAATTATAGATATGTTGGAGACGTATCAAGCATCCCCAAGCTTAATTCCTGCTCGTCCTCGAGTAGGTAAATGATAAAAACAGAATTTTTTAAGCGGAGTGCTACTTGGCATAATTTTAATGTAATTCTTCTTAATTGTGGTATGAATATTCAGATCCGAAAAATTCAAGACAAAAGTTCATATTGACATAAAAAATAATAATATTTCAAGCATACTAACAAATCAATTATGTCCTCTCAAAATAACATGGCTAAAGAAAGTTGTCCCTACAAAATCATATAGTCTGGCTATGCTCCATCTTCACCACACAAAATATTTAAATCATGCACAACCCCGATGACAAGCCAAGCAATTATTTCATACTTTTGACATTCTCAAAACTTTTTCAATCTTCACGCAATACATGAGTGTGAGCCATGGATATAGCACTATAGGTGGAATAGAATGGTGGTTGTGGAGAAGACAAAAAGGGGAAGATATTCTCACATCAACTAGGCATATGAACGGGCTATGGAGATGCCCATCAATAGATATCAATGTGAGTGAGTAGGGATTGCCATGCAACGGATGCACTAGAGCTAAGTATATGGAAGCCCAAAAAGAAACTAAGTGGGTGTGCATCCAACTTGCTTGTTCATGAAGACCTAGGACAATTTGAGGAAGCCCATCATTGGAATATACAAGCCAAGTTCTATAATGAAAGATTCACACTAGTATGTGAAAGTGATAACATGAGAGACTCTCTACTATGAAGAGCATGGTGCTACTTTGAAGCACAAGTGTGGTAAAAGGATAGTAACATTGTCCCTTCTCTCTTTTTCTCTCATTTTTTTATTTGGGCCTTTTCTCTTTTTTTTCTTTTTTATGGCCTCTTTTCTTTCTCCTTTTTTTATTTTTCATCTGGAGTTTCATCCCGACTTGTGGGGGAATCATAGTCTCCATCATCCTTTCCTCACTAGGACAATGCTCTAATAATGATGATCATCACACATTTATTTTTCTTACAACTCAACAATTACAACTCGATACTTAAAACAAAATATGACTCTATGTGAATGCCTCCGGCGGTGTACTGGGATATGCAATGACTCATGAGTGACATGTATGAAAGAATTATGAATGGTGGCTTTGCCACAAATACGATGTCGACTACATGATCATGCTAAGCAATATGACAATGATGGAGTGTGTCATAATAAATGGAACGGTGGAAAGTTGCATGGCAATATATCTCGAAATGGCTATGGAAATTTCATAATAGGTAGGTATGGTGGCTGTTTTGAGGAAGGTATATGGTGGGTCCATGATACCGGCAAAAAGTGCGCGGTATTAGAGAGGCTAGCAATGGTGGAAGGGTGAGAGTGCGTATAATCCATGGACTCAACATTAGTCATAAAGAACTCATATACTTATTGCAAAAATCTACAAGTTATCAAAGAAAAGTATTATGCGCATGCTCCTAGGGGATAGATTGGTACGAAAAGACCATCGCTCGTCCCCGACCGCCACTCATAAGGAAGACAATCAATAAATAAATCATGCTCCGACTTCATCACATAACGGTTCACCATACGTGCATGCTACGGGAATCACAAAGTTCAACACAAGTATTTCTCAAATTCACAACTACTCAACTAGCATGACTTTAATATCACCATCTCTATATCTCAAAACAATTATCAAGTATCAAACTTATCATAGTATTCAATACACTCATAAGAAAGTTTTATTATTAATCTTGTATACCAAGCAAATTAAGATTTTAAGCAAATTACCATGCTATTTAAGACTCTCAAAATAATCTAAGTGAAGCATGAGAGATCAATAGTTTCTATAAAAAAAATCCACCAGGGTGCTCTAAAAGATATAAGTGAAGTACTAGAGCAAAATTATATAACTCAAAAGATATAAGCGAAGCACATAGAGTATTCTAACAAATTCCAAATCATGTATGGCTCTCTCAAAAGGTGTGTACATCAAGTATGATTGTGGTAAACTAACAAGCAAATACTCAAATCATACAAGACGCTCCAAGAAAAACACATATCATGTGGTAAATAAAAATATAGCTCCAAATAAAGTTACCAATAGAAGTAGACGAAAGAGGGGATGCCTTCCGGGGCATCCCCAAGCTTTGGCTTTTAGGTATCCTTAGATTATCTTGGGGGTGCCATGGGAATCCCCAAGCTTAGTATCTTTCCACTCCTTGTTCCATAATCCATCAAATCTTTACCCAAAACTTGAAAACTTCACAACACAAAACTTAAAGTAGAAAATCTCGTGAGCTCCGTTAGCGAAAGAAAATAAAAGATCACTTCAAGGTACTATAATGAACTCATTATTTATTTATATTGGTGTTATACCTACTGTATTCCAACTTATCTACGGTTTATAAACTATTTTACTAGCCATAGATTCATCAAAATAAGCAAACAACACACGAAAAACAGAATCTGTCAAAAACAGAACAGTCTGTAGTAATCTGTAGCTAGTGCAAGATCTGGAACCCCAAAAATTCTAAAATAAATTGATGGACGTGAGGAATTTATCTATTAATCATCTTAAAAAATTAACTAAATAACACTCCATAATAAAATGACAGCAGTTCTCGTGAGCGCTAAAGTTTCTGTTTTTTACAGCAAGTTCAACAAGACTTTCCCCAAGTCTTCCCAACGGTTCTACTTGGCACAAACACTAATTAAACACAAAAAACAGAGGATAGATAAATTATTTATTACTAAAGAGGATCAAAAATCAAGGAATAAAAATAAAATTGGGTTGCCTCCCAACAAGCGCTATCGTTTAACGCCCCTAACTAGGCATAACAAGCCAGAATTGATCTAGGTATTGCCATCTTTGGTAGGCAATCCATAAGTGGCTCTCATAATAGATTCATAAGGTAATTTCATCTTATTTCTAGGAAAGTGTTCCATGCCTTTCCTTAATGGAAATTGTAATCTAATATTTCCTTCCTTCATATCAATAATTGCACCAATCGTTCTAAGGAAAGGTCTACCAAGAATAATAGGACATGAAGGATTGCAATCTATGTCAAGAAAAATAAAATCTACGGGCACATAATTCCTATTTGAAACAATAAGAACATCATTAATTCTTCCCATAGGTTTCTTAATAGTGGAATCCGCAAGGTGCAAGTTTAGAGATCAATCATCAAAATCACGGAAACTTAACAAATCACACAAAGTCTTTGGAATCGTGGAAACACTAGCACCCAAATCACATAAAGTATAGCATTCATGATCTTTAATTTTAATTTTAGTAGTTGGTTCCCACTCATCATAAAGTTTTCTAGGGATAGAAACTTCCAATTCAAGTTTTATTTCATAAGATTGCATCAAGGCATCAACGATATGTTTAGTAAACGCTTTATTTTGACTATAAGCATGAGGAGAATTTAGCACGGATTGCAACAAGGAAATACAATCAATCAAAGAGCAATTTTCATAGTTAAATTACTTGAAATCCATAATAGTGGGTTTAGCAACATCTAGGGTTTTAATTTCTTCAATCCCACTTTTATCAAATTTAGCATCAAGATCAACAAATTCTGAACTCTTGGAATGCCTTATAGGTAAAGGTGGATCATATTCAGTCCCATCATTATCAAGATTCATATTTCAAAACAAAGATTTAATAGGGGACACATCAATAACTTTTAGATCTTCATCTTTATTTTCATAGCAACTACAAGAACACGCTCTTATAAAGGCATCTTTCTTCGCACGCATCCTAGCGGTTCTTTCTTTGCACTCATCAATGGAAATTCTCATGGGTTTGAGAGACTCATTGATATCATGATTAGGTGGAATAGATGTAAGTTTCAAGGAATCAACATCAAGAGCAATTCTATCAATGTTCCTAGCCAAATCATCAATCTTAAGCAATTTTTCTTCAATCATAGCGTTAAAATTCTTTTGCGAAGTAATAAATTTTTTAATATTAGATTCAAAATCAGAGGGCATCTTATTATAATTTCCATAAGAATTGTTGTAGGAATTAACATAATTATTAGAGGGATTACTAGGATAAGGCCTAGGATTGAAATTTCCTCTATACGCGTTGTTACCAAAATTGTTCCTACCAACAAAATTCACATCCATAGATTCATTATTATTCTCAATTAAAGTAGACAAGGGCATATCATTAGGATCAGAAGAAACACTCTTATTGGCAAATAATTTCATAAGTTCATCCATCTTTCCACTCAAAACATTAATTTCTTCTATCGCATGCACCTTTTTATTAGTAGATCTTTCAGTGTGCCATTGAGAGTAATTAACCATAATATTATCTAGGAGTTTAGTAGCTTCTCCTAAAGTGATTTCCATAAAAGTGCCTCCCACGGCCGAATCTAAAAGATTTCTAGAAGCAAAATTCAATCCGGCATAAATTTTTTGTATAATCATCCACAAATTTAAACCATGAGTAGGGCAATTACGTATCATTAATTTCATTCTCTCCCAAGCTTGTGCAACATGTTCATGATCAAGTTGCTTAAAATTCATAATGTCATTTGTAAGAGAGATGATCTTAGAGGGAGGAAAATACTTAGAGATAAAAGCATATTTGCACTTGTTCCATGAATCAATACTATTTTTAGGCAAAGACGAAAATCAAGCTTTAGCACGATCTCTAAGCGAAAAAGGAAATAACTTCAATTTAAAAATATCATTATCCACATCTTTCTTCTTTTGCATGTCACACAAATCAACGAGGCTATTTAGATGAGTAGCGGCATCTTCACTAGGTAGGCCAGAGAACGGATCTTTCATGACAAGATTTAGCAAAGCAGTATTAATTTCACAAGATTCAGCATCGGTAAGAACATCAATCGGAGTGCTAATAAAATCATTGTTCTTGGTATTGCTGAAGTCACACAATTTAGTATTATCTTGAGCCATCGTGACAAGCAAGCAAACTAACACACAAGCAAACAAAAAGCAAGCGAACAAAAAGAGGCAAATAGAGAGGGAGGATAGAGAGAGGGCGAATAAAACAGCAAGGGTGAAGTGGGGGAGAGGAAAACGAGAGGCAAATGGCAAATAATGTAATGCGGGAGATAAGGGTATGTGATGGGTACTTGGTATGTTGACTTCTACGTAGACCTCCCTAGCAACGGCGCCAGAAATCCTTCTTGCTACCTCTGGAGCACTGCGTTGGTTTTCCCCGAAGAGGAAGGGATGATGCAGCAAAGTAGCGTAAGTATTTCCCTCAGTTTTTGAGAACCAAGGTATCGATCCAGTAGGAGGCTACGTGTGAGTTCCTCGCACCTGCACAAAACAAATAAATCCTCGCAACCAACGCAAATAGGGGTTGTCAATCCCTATAGGGCCACTTACGAGAGTGAGATCTGATAGATATGATAAGATAATATTTTTGGTATTTTTATGATAAAAGATGCAAAGTAAAATAAAGGCAAAGTAAATAGCAAAGGAAATAACTAAGTAGTAGGAGATTAATATGATGAAGATAGACCCAGGGGCCATAGGTTTCACTAGTGGCTTCTCTCGAGAGCATAAGTATTCTATCGTGGGTGAACAAATTACTGTTGAGCAATTGACAGAATTGAGCATAGTTATGAGAATATCTAGGTATGATCATGTATATAGGCATCACGTCCGAGACAAGTAGATCGACTCCTACCTGCATCTACTACTATTACTCCACTCATCGACTGCTATCCAGCATGCATCTAGAGTATTAAGTTAAAAACAGAGTAACGCCTTAAGCAAGATGACATGATGTAGAGGGATAGACTCATGCAATATGAAGAAAACCCCATGTTGTTATCCTCGATGGCAACAATGCAATATGTGCCTTGCTGCCCTTACTGTCACCGGGAAAGGACACTGCAAGATTGAACCCAAAGCTAAGCACTTCTCCCATTGCAAGAAAGATCAATCTAGTAGGCCAAACCAAACTGATAATTCAAAGAGACTTGCAAACATAACCAAACATACATAAAAGAATTCAGAGAAGATTCAAATATTATTCATAGACAGACTTGATCGTAAACCCACAATTCATCGATCTCAACAAACACACCGCAAAAAGAAGATTACATCGAATAGATCTCCACAAGAGAGGGGGAGAACATTGTATTGAGATCCAAAAAGGGAGAAGAAGCCATCTAGCTACTAACTATGGACCCGTAGGTCTGAGGTAAACTACTCACACTTCATCGGAGAGGCTATGGTGTTGATGTAGAAGCCCTCCATGACCGATGCCCCCTCCGGCGGAGCTCCGGAACAGGCCCCAAGATGGGATCTCATGGATACAGAAAGTTACGACGGTGGAATTAGGGTTTTGGCTCCGTATCTGATTATTTGGGGGCACGTGGATATATATAGGAGGAAGGAGTACGTCGATGGAGCAACAGGGGCCCCACGAGGGTGGAGGGCGCGCCTGGTGGGGGTGGGCGTGCCCCCTACCTCGTGCCCTCCTGTTTCGTTTCTTAACGTAGGGTCCAAGTCTCACTGGTCTTATTCGTTGAGAAAACAACGTTCTCGAAGGTTTCATTCCGTTTGGACTCCGTTTGATATTCCTTTTCTTCAAAACCCTAAAACAGGCAAAAAACAACAATTCTGGGCTGGGCCTCTGGTTAATAGGTTAGTCCCAAAAATAATATAAAAGTGGATAATAAAGCCCAATAATGTCCAAAACAGTAGATAATATAGCATGGAGTAATCAAAAATTATAGATACTTTGGAGACGTATCAGGTACTGTCCTTACTTGGACAAGCATCCCACTTATGATTAACCTCTATTGCAAGCATCCGCAACTACAACAAAAGTATTAAGGTAAACCTAACCATAGCATGAAACATATGGATCCAAATCAGCCCCTTACGAAGCAACGCATAAACTAGGGTTTAAGCTTCTGTCACTCTAGCAACCCATCATCTACTTATTACTTCCCAATGCCTTCCTCTAGGCCCAAATAATGGTGAAGTGTCATGTAGTCGACATTCACATAACACCACTAGAGGAGAGACAACATACATCTCATCAAAATATCGAACGAATACCAAATTCACATGACTACTAATAGCAAGACTTCTCCCATGTCCTCGGGAACAAACGTAACAACTCACAAAGCATAATCATGTTCATAATCAGAGGGGTATTAATATGCATATAGGATCTGAACATATGATCTTCCATCAAATAAACCAACTAGCATCAACTACAAGGAGTAATTAACACTACTAGCAACCTACTAGTACCAACCCCGGACTTGGAGACAAGAATTGGATACAAGAGATGAACTAGGGTTTTGAGAGGAGATGGTGCTGGTGAAGATGTTGATGGAGATTGCCCTCTCCCGATGAGAGGAGCGTTGGTGATGACGATGCCGATGATTTCCCCCTCCTGGAGGGAAGTTTCCCCAGCATAACAGCTCTGCCGGAGCCCTAGATTGGATCCGCCAAGGTTCCGCCTTGTGGCGGCGGAGTTTCGTCCGAGGAGATGGCTTATTATTTTTTCTCATCGAAAGACTTCATATAGCATAAGATGGACATCAGAGAGCCACCAGGGGGCCCATGAGGTAGGGGGCGCGCCTAGGGGGGTAGGGCGCGCCTCCCACCCTCGTGGGCAGGGTGTGCCCCCTGGTGAACTTCTTGCGCTCAGTATTTTTTATATATTCTGAAAACATCTTTCATGAAGTTTCAGGACTTTTGGAGCTGTGCAGAATAGGTCTCTAATATTTGCTCCTTTTCCAGCCTAGAATCCCAGCTGCCGGCATTCTCCCTCTTTATGTAAACCTTGTAAAATAAGAGAGAATAGGCACAAGTATTGTGACATAATGTGTAATAACAGCCCATAATGCAATAAATATCGATATAAAAGCATGATGCAAAATGGACGTATCAACTCCCCCAAGCTTAGACCTCGCTTGTCCTCAAGCGAAAGCCAAAATCGAAAAATATGTCCACATGTTTGGAGATAGAGGTGTCGATAAAAGTAAAATACTGACATGAGGGCATCATGATCATTCTTAGAACAACAACTTACATAATTCTTGTCATATGATTTCTTATGCTAGAGTATTAATTCAATCACAATTTCAAGTATGAATCGTAAACTTCATTGAAAACTAACAAACTATAATCTCAGTCATTGGAGCAATTGCAATTTATCATAACATAGGAAAGAGTCAATATATAAGAGCTTTTCAACAAGTCCACATACTCAACTATCATATAGTCTTTCACAATTGCTGACACTCACGCAATACCTATGGGTATGGAGTTTTTGTCGGACACGGAGAAAGATAGGGGCTTATAGTTTTGCCTCCCAACGTTTTACCTCAAGGGTAATGTCAACAATAATAGTTCATGAAAACTCACATCCAATTAGCCATATATACCAGGATCTTTCCAACATACTGTGCTTGCCAAAGGATAAAATATAAAAAGGAAGGGTGAAGATCACCATGACTCTTATGCAAGGTAGGAGACAAAAGAAAAAGATAGGCCCTTCGCAGAGGGAAGCAGAGGTTGTCATGCGCTTTTATGGTTGGATGCACAAAATCTTAATGCGAAAGAACGTCACTTTATATTGCCACTTGTGATATGGACCTTTATTATGCAGTCTGTCACTTTTATTTCTTCCATATCACACGAGCGTATAAAGCTTATTTTCTCCCACACTAATAAGTCATACATATTTAGAGAGCAATTTTTATTGCTTGCATCGATGACAACTTACTTGGAGGATCTTACTCAATCCATAGGTAGGTATGGTGGACTCTCATGGCAAAACTGGTTTAAGGGTATTTGGAAGCACAAATAGTATCTCTACTTGGTGCGATGAATTTGGCTAGCATGAGGGGGAAAGGCAAGCTCAATCATGTTGGATGATCCATGACAATATAATTTATCTCAGATGTAAGAAAACATAACCCATTACGTTGTCTTCCTTATCCAACGTCAACTCTTTAGCATGTCATATTTTAATGAGTGCTCACAATCATAAAAGATGTCCAAGATAGTATATTTATATGTGAAGACCTCTCTTTCTTTATTACTTCCTATTAATTGCAACGATGACCAAAACTATGTTTGTCAACTCTCAACAACTTTTATTCATCATACTTTTTCTATGTGAGTTCATTACTCTCCATAAGATCCATATGATCTCTTTGTTTCCTTTTTTATTCTTTCTCTTTTCTTTTATTCACTTAGGATCATGGCAAAATAATCAAGCCCTTGACTCAACACTAATCTTTATTATATATAGCTCATGGACTCGATTACATAAAAGGATCATAAAGCAGAACTCACAACTAGATCATACTAAAACTTTATTCTACTAGATCAAGATATTACCAAAAGGATCGAACTAAGAAAAAAACCGGTAAAGATAAAAGTGATGGTGATACGATACCGGGGCACTCCCCAAGCTTGGCAGTTGCCAAGGGGAGTGCCCTTACCCATGTGATTATGTCTCTCTTTTCGGGGATGGTGATGTGATATTCTTGGCGATGATGCCCCTCAGGATACGATTCTCCTCCTCGAGCTTATTAACTTGCTGCTTGAGGTCCATTATTTCCTTTCGGAGTTTTCCTGTAACAGCCAAAGCGCCCTGCACCCAAGGGTGCTGCATAGCTGCGGGAGAACCAGTGACACTATTTTTCATATTATTATAAGAAAGAAATCCAACATTGGAAGGGATAACCGAGTTTGGAATAGCCGAGCTCTGCAGTTCCCCCATTGTGAATCCAGCTCAGAAGCGGGAAGTGACTTCTTGATCCTCTTCCATGGCATCTATCCTCTTCAAATCAGCCTCCATCTCTCCCTCCATTGCTGGCCCAAATGGGGTCAACATTGTTGTTTGTCATTGATCTCGGTGCCGGATGAGACACCCGGCTCTCCCCGACTGACTCTTGCGAAGACATCTTGCTCTAATCTACAGCAGCAACAACTCGAAACACAAACAGAGGATAATTTCATGATACGGGAGTCAAAACCCCCGTGAGATTATATAATGAATTTTTACCGACCAAAATACGTGTCATGTAAGAAAATGGAGTCGGGAGAGCGCACGAGGTGCCCACGAGGTAGGGGGCGCACCCTGTAGGGTAGGGCGCGCCCTCCACCCTCGTGGAGGCCTCGTGTCCTTCCCGAAATGCTTCTAATTTTTCTATTTTTCTAAATATTCCAAAACGGAGAAATATTGCCTTAAAAACGGTTTTGGAGTCGGTTTACTTACCGTACCACATACCTATTCCTTTTCGGAGTCTGAAATGTTCCGGAAAGTGTCCCTTATGTATTCCTCCGGGGTTACGGTTTCAATAACATTGGTTTCAACATTTATGGGGTTGCCTGAGATATAATGTTTGATTCTTTGACCGTTCACCACCTTCAGATTTGTGCCTTCGAAGTTGTTGATTTTTATGGCACCGGAACGATAGAACTCCTCGTAACGTAAGGACCTTCCCATTTAGAGAGAAGTTTTCCTGCAAAAAATCTTAAACGGGAGTTGTATAGAAATACATAATCACCTACATTAAACTCACGCTTTTGTATCCTTTTATCATGCCATCTTTTAACCTTTTCTTTGAACAACTTGGCATTTTCATAGGCTTGGGTTCTCCATTCATCGAGTGAGCTAATATCAAATAACATCTTCTCACCGGCAAGTTTAAAATCATAATTGAGCTCTTTAATAGCCCAATATGCTTTGTGTTCTAGTTCGAGAGGTAAGTGACATGCTTTTCCATAAACCATTTTATACGGAGACATACCCATAGGATTTTTATATGCAGTTCTATAGGCCCATAATGCATCATCATGTTTCTTGGACCAATTCTTTCTAGACCTATTGATAGTCTTTTGCAAAATTAATTTGAGCTCTCTATTACTCAATTCTACTTGACCACTAGACTGAGGGTGATAAGGGGATACAATTATATGATTAACATCATACTTAGCAAGCATTTTACGGAAAGCACCATGAATAAAATGTGAACCACCATCACTAATTAAATATCTAGGGACTCCAAATCTTGGAAAAATAACTTCTTTAAGCATTTTAATAGAAGTGTTATGATCAGCGCTACTAGTTGGAATAGCTTCTACCCACTTAGTAACGTAATCAACAGCAACTAAAATATGTGTATAACCATTAGAGGCAGGAAAAGGTCCCATATAGTCAAAGCCCCAAACATCAAATGGTTCAATAACGAGTGAATAGTTCATAGGCATTTCTTGACGTCTACTAATATTACCAATTCTTTGACATTCATCACAAGATAAGACAAACTTACGGGCATCCTTGAAGAGAGTAGGCCAATAAAAACCAGATTGCAATACCTTATGTGCAGTTCTATCTCCAGCATGGTGTCCTCCATAAGCTTCGGAGTGGCACTTGCATAGGATATGTTCCTGTTCATGCTCAGGTACACAATGTCTAATAACACCATCTACTCCTTTATAAAGATGTGGTTCATCCCAAAAGTAATGCCTCAAATCATAGAAGAACCTTTTCTTTTGCTGGTATGTGAAACTAGGTGGTATGAATTTGGCAACAATGTAATTAGCATAATCAGCATACCATGGAGCAGTATGAGAAGCATTTATGACATTTAATTGCTCATCAGGAAAGCTATCATCAATAGGTAGTGGGTCATCAAGCACATTTTCTAACCTAGACAAGTTGTCTGCAACGGGGTTCTCAACTCCCTTTCTATCAACAATATGTAACTCAAATTCTTGTAGCAAGAGAACCCATCTAATAAGTCTAGGTTTAGCATCTTTCTTTTCCATAAGATATTTAATAGCAGCATGATCAGTGTGAATAGTCACTTTAGAATCAACAATATAAGGTCTGAACTTATCACAAGCAAATACAACTGCTAAGAATTCTTTTTCAGTAGTAGCATAATTTCTTTGAGCATTGTCTAGGGTTTTACTAGCATATTGAATTGCGTTTAATTTCTTATCAACTCTTTGCCCTAGAACATCACCTACAGCATAATCACTAGCATCACACATAATTTCAAAGGGTAAATTCCAATCAGGTGGCTGAACAATAGGTGTAGAGATCAATGCTTTCTTAAGTATTTCAAATGCTTCTACACAATCATCATCAAAGACAAATGGTATATCTTTTTGTAATAAATTAGTCAAAGGCCGCGAAATTTTTGAGAAGTCCTTAATGAACCTCCTATAAAATCCAGCGTGACCAAGGAAACTTCTTATACCTTTGATGTCCTTGGGGCATGGCATCTTTTCAATAGCATCAACCTTGGCTTTATCAACTTTAGTACCTCTTTCAGAAACTTTATGCCCCAATACAATACCTTCATTAATCATAAAGTGGCACGTTTCCCAATTCAAGACAAGATTAGTTTCTTCACATCTCTGCAAAACTCAATCAAGGTTGCTCAAGCAATCATCAAAAGAAGATCCATAGATGGAGAAATCGTCCATGAAAACCTGACAAATCTTTTCACAAAAGTCAGAGAATATAGCCATCATGCATCTTTGAAAGGTAGCAGGTGCATTACATAAACCAAAAGGCATACGTCTATAAGCAACAGTACTAAAAGGGCAAGTAAAAGTAGTCTTTGATTGATCCTTGGCTGACACAGGTATTTGAGAGAAACCAGAATAACCATCTAGAAAGCAAAAATGTGTATGTTTGGATAATCTTTCTAGCATTTGATCGATAAAAGGTAAGGGGTAATGATCCTTTTTAGTGGCCTTATTTAATTAGCGGAAATCAATTACCATCCTATAACCTGTAATAATTCTTTGAGGAATCAATTCATCTTTATCATTAGGAAAGACAGTAATACCTCCCTTCTTAGGGACACAATGGACATGATTTACCCACTGACTATCAGCAATGGGATAGATTATACCTGCCTCAAGGAGCTTTAGTATTTCCTTTCTTACCACTTCTTTCATTTTAGGATTCAGCCGTTGTTGATGATCACGAACTGGTTTAGCAACTTCTTCCAAATTTATTTTATGTTGACATAGAGTGGGACTAATGCCCTTAAGATCATCAAGAGTATACCCAATAGTAGCACGGTGCTTCTTCAGAGTTTTCAATAATCTCTCTTCCTCATGCTCTGAAAGGTTAGCACTAATAATAACAGGATATATCTTTTTCTCACCAAGATAAGCATATTTAAGAGTATCAGGCAACGGTTTAAGCTCAAACACGGGATCACCCTTGGGTGGAGGAGGATCCCCTAGGATTTCAACATGCAAAATGTGTTTCAGAAGAGGTTCCTATTTAAAGAATACTTCATCTATTTCCCTTCTTTCATTCATAAACATATCATTTTCATGGTCTAGCAAATATTGTTCTGAAGGATCACTAGGAGGTACGGCAATCGAAGCAAGACCAATAATTTCATCCTTACTAGGTAATTCTTCTTCACGGTGTTGTCTACTAAATTTAGAGAAATTAAATTCATGAGACATATCATCTAAACCGATAGTAACAACATCCTTTTTGCAATCTATCCTAGCATTAACAGTGTTTAAGAATGGTCTACCAAATATAATGGGACAAAAGATATCTTGTGGGGAACCAAGAACAAGAAAATCAGCAGGATATTTAGTTTTCCCACACAAGTCTTCAACATCTCTAACAATTCCCATTGGTGAAATAGTATCTTTTTTGGCAAGTTTAATTGTGAGATCAATATCTTCTATCTCAGCAGGTGCAATATCATGCATAATTTCTTTGTATAATTCGTAAGGTATTGCACTAGCACTAGCACCCATATCACATAAGCCATGATAACAATGATCTCCTATTTTAACAGAAATAACAGGCATGCCTACCACAGGTTTGTTTTTATATTTTGCACAGGGTTTAGCAATTCTAGTAGTCTTGTAGCGACCAGACCTCAAATAGTCTGATCTCTGTGCTCCGGTGTCATCCCTGGATCAGTAATGCTGACACCACAGAGTACTCGGAGGATTTATAACAGAGTTTCAATCACACACTTATTACATCGAGTGTCTCAAAAGAGAACTTATTACAATAAGTATGGCTTAAGGCCATCTAATAACGATAACAGCGGAAGGCTTGGAAGATAAGTGAGTCCATCAACTCCAATGGCATCACTGAGTATAGAACCATGACCTAAAAACTCCTTAATGGTCATCTGAAAAGTCTGCAACATTAGCGTTGCATCCCGAAACGGGCCAGCACATGGAATATGCTGGAAACGTAACACATAGAGAGTAATGGAATGAAACGGCTATACTATATGCATATTTGGCTGGTGGAAAGCTCTATGGTTACAGTTTTGCGTAAAGCCAATTTTTCCCTACTACAAAGGAATAAAATTTAATTACTATCATGGTGGTTGTTAAACATTGAGAATGGTTGACATCATTCTCAATCCCAATTAAGCATCATCATTAAACATAACCCAACAAAATTAATTTAGAGTAACATGTTGAGATTCACATGAAAATCCAGGTACTAGATACTCAAGATGTCCATAACCGGGGACACGGCTAACCATGATTAGTTTATTACACTCTGCAGAGGTTTGCACACTTTTCCCCACAAGACTCGATCGCCTCCGTTTGGTTTCTCGCACTACATGGTGTTTGAGAAGACAGATGACCGAGACATAGTCTTTTTGAAGCGCTAGCACCTTATGATCGAGTAGACCGTACCACCTACATCCCCTACATCTGCTAGTCTACCACTGTAAGAGTTCGCACGACTTAGTCAACTATGCTAGAGCCCATAATAGCTTGTGGCTGCACACGGAAGTTTCTAGTATGAATAGTCTCATGATCCCTTTGAGCCTGGGTGGCAGTCCAAAAGAAAACAGGCAAGTCCTGGAATACCCAGGTGCCTCAATCCACCCAGATGTGTGTTTAAGTTGCCACCTTAGATAAACCATTAATTAACAATCTCACATCTGTCATGGATTTCAGTCACCCAATCCACGTCTACTAGCATAGCATGGCATAATAAGCAAACGTAGAGGTAACTCCCAAAGGTTTGAAAATAAACAGGTAATAGGTACTACCTCATCTACTTCCCATCCCACAATTTAATTAGATCCTAATCATGCAATGTGTGAGGATTGATCTAATGCAATAAAACTGGGTAGTAGAAAAGGTATGATCAAAGTGTTACTTGCCTTGCTGATGATCCGCGAAACCTAACGATTCGAAGTAACAGGTGGCGCACTCCGGGTACTCTATCGCAGACAAACAAACAAGCATACAATAAGTACTCATCTAATGCACAGGTAAAACTCAAATAAGAGATCTAACCAGAAGGTTCAACTTAAGAACTCCGGTTGGCAAAAAGAATCAAATCGAACGAAGCAACGAAAGACAAACGGCGAAAGAAACAACTTCGTTCTACTAATCTGGATCTAAAGCAAATTTTACAGGATGGAGGGTTTCGATACGAATCCCTAGGCGCTTGAATCACCTGATTCCGATAAACGAGCGAAAAGTTAAACTAAAACGAAAATCGGATCAGGAATCGCGATCAGAAAAATCACGGATTTAATCCGAGAAAAAGAAAAACGACGAACGCTGAAATTTTTTTCGGCACGGAAAACGAGGCACGACAAACCTCGGGCGGCGGGATCGTCGGCGGCGGCGGCTCAGGCGGCGCGCGCGGATTGAGGCGGGGCTGATGGGCTAGGGCGGCTCGGGGCAGCGCTATTTAAAGGCTGCCCCCGGGCGGTGTCCCGCTCGGGTACGGCCCGAAGTCGGTTCATTTTTTTAATTATTCCGCTCGGAAGAAAAATAAAAAGAAATACTAAACGGACTCCAAAAATTCCGAAATAAATTTTCACGGGCTGCTAAAATCAAGCCGCACAAGGTGAACATTTATTTGGGCCCTAAATGCAATTTTGAAAAACGCACATTTTTCCTAAATTCAAATAAAACACCGAAAAACTCTAAAATAAAATCTTATTTGATTTTTTTATTAAATCCTCTATATTTCTTTATTTTGGGAAAGTCATTTGATTCCCTCTCTCATATTTTTGTAATAGAAATAATTGACGATAAAATAAATAAAATCAAATGATCCTATTCTCAAAATTTGAGAGAACTCAAATATGAAAATAGCGAAATCCCCAACTCTCTTCATGGGTCATTGAGTTGCGTAGAATTTCTAGGATCAACCAAAATGCAAAATAAAATATGATATGCATGATGATGATCTAATGTATAACATTCCAAATTGAAAATTTGGGATGTTACAAACCTACCCCCCTTAAGATGAATCTCGCCCTCGAGATTCGGGTTGGCTAGAAAATAGGTTAGGGTGGTCTTTGAGCAAATCTTCCTCTCGCTCCCAAGTGGCTTCGTCCTCCGTGTGGTGGCTCCACTGAACTTTGCAAAACTTGATAACCTTGCTACGAGTGACTCGACTGGCAAATTCGAGGATCTTAATTGGTTTCTCCTCGTACGTCAAATCGTTATCCAACTGAATAGTTTCCAAAGGCACTGTGTCTCTCAACAGTATATCGGCCATCTCCGCGTGACATTTCTTTAACTGAGAAACATGGAACACATCATGTACTCCTGACAATCCTTCGGGCAATTCCAACTTGTAGGCCACTTCTCCCATACTCTCCAAAACTCGATATGGTCCTACAAATCGTGGTGCTAGCTTCCCTTTAACTCCAAAACGCTTTGTTCCCCGAAGTGGAGATACTCGAAGATAAGCTCTGTCTCCGACTTCGTAAACTGTCTCCTTGCGTTTAGAATCTGTATAACTTTTCTGTCTGGACTGGGCTACCTTGAGCCTATCGCGAATCAGCTTCACCTTATGTTCAGACTCTTTAATCAAGTCAGGACCAAAAAAACTGGCGGTCTCCAACTTCGTCCCATGACAACGGTGTCCTGCACCTCCTTCCATACAAGGCTTCGGAAGGGGCCATCTTTAAACTGGTTTGGTAACTGTTGTTGTAAGAGAACTCTGCATATGGCAAATTATCGTCCCAACTAGATCCATAATCTAGCGCACAAGCTCTCAGCATATCCTCCAAAATCTTATTGACTCTCTCGGTCTGTCCATCTATCTGTGGATGAAAAGCTGTACTGAATTCTAGCCTGGTTCCCAAAGTTTCGTGCAACTGCTTACAGAACTTTGAGGTAAACTGGGTTCCTCTATCTGATATGATACTCCTTGGAACTCCATGCAGACATACGATCTTGGTCATGTATATCTTTGCCAACTTAGCACTGGTATAAGTGGTCTTTACTGGGATGAAATGAGCTACTTTCATCAATCGATCAACTACAACCCAAATCGAGTCATAGCCTGAACGAGTCCTGGGTAATCCCATGATAAAATCCATGCCTAGCTTATCCCACTTCCATTCGGGTATCGGCAATGGTTGTAACAATCCTGCTGGCTTCTGATGCTCTGCCTTTACTCTTTAACATACATCACAAACTGCTACATACTCCGCTATATCCTTCTTCATTCCGGCCCACCAGAAAATATCCTTCAAATCCAGATACATCTTGGTATTTCCTGGGTGAATTGAATACGGTGAGTCATGTGCCTCTTGCAGTATCAACTTCTTGATCTCCGGGTCATTGGGCACGTAAACACGGTCTTCAAACCATAGAGTGTCGTGCTCATCCTCACGAAATCCTTTAGCTTTTCCTTTGCTCAGTTTCTCCTTTATAGCGGCAATCTCTTTGTCAGCTTTCTGAGCTTCCCTGATTTTATCCATCAAAGTGGACTGAATCTCCAATGATGCTACATAGCCTCTCGGAACTATTTCTAAACATAGTTCACGAAGATTTTCGGCTAACTCCCTTGGTATTCCTCCCGTCATTAACGTATTGACATGGCTCTTACGGCTTAATGCGTCAGCTACTACATTAGCCTTTCCGGGGTGATAATGCAATTTCATATCATAATCCTTGATAAGTTCCAACCATCTCCTTTATCTGATATTTAACTCCTTCTGTGTGAAAATGTACTTCAAACTCTTATGATCCGTGTACACCTCACAATGGTTTCCAATGAGAAAATGTCTCCATGTTTTAAATGCATGCACTACGGCTGCTAACCCCAAATCATGCGTAGCATAATTCAACTCATGAGGCTTCAGTTGTCTTGAGGCATATGAAACAACTCTCCCTTCCTGCATAAGCACTGCTCCAAGTCCTCGATGTGAAGCGTCACAATACACCTCATAATGTTTGGTCTAGTCTGGCAAAATCAACACTGGTGAGGTAACCAAATGTTTCTTCAATTCCTGGAAACTAGCCTCACATTCCTCTGTCCATATGAACTTGGTATCTTTCTTCAACAACTCAGTCATAGGTTTCGCAATCTTTGAGAAATTCTCAATAAATCTCCGGTAGTATCCTGCGAGTCCAAGGAAACTCCGGATCTCTCCAACTGTTGTTGGGGCTTCCCACTTGGTCACGGTTTCAACTTTAGCGGGTTCTACTGCTATACCTTCTCCAGATATAACATGTCCGAGGAATCCTACTTCCTTCAACCAAAACTCACATTTGCTGAACTTGGCATATAATTGATGTTCTCTGAGCTTTCCAAGTACCAAACACAAATGCTCCTTATGTTCCTCTTCATTCTTCGAATAAACCAGGATATCATCAATGAACACTACGACGAACTTATCCAAAAACTCCATAAACACTTTGTTCATTATGTTCATAAAATAGGTAGGTGCGTTAGTCAGACCAAATGACATAACAGTATACTCACACAGCCCATACCTGGTGGTAAAAGCTGTCTTCAGAATATCCTGTTCTTGAATCTTCAACTGGTGGTATCCTGATCGCAGATCGATCTTGGAAAATACCTTAGCTCCTTGCAATCGATCAAACAGATCGTTGATCATTGGTAGCGGGTACTTGTTCTTGATCGTTACTTCATTCAATCCTCGATAATCAACAACCATCCTTAATGATCCATCCTTCTTCTCCACTAGAAGTACTGGCGATCCCCAAGGCAAAGAACTTGGGCGAATATATCCCTTATCCAGTAACTCTTTAATCTGCTTCTTAATTTCCACCAAATCCTTTGCTGGCATCCTATATGGTCTCTTTGATATTGGACCTGTGCCTGGCAATAGCTCAATCAAAAACTCAATATCTCTATTCAGTGGCATGCCTGGCAACTCCTCTGGAAATACATCAGGGAAATCCCTTACCACTGGTACATCCTCTTGCACAACTCCTGTTAAGCAATTTACTTGAGTCCTCTTTGGTACATGCCGGGATACATACTTGATCCTTCTCCCTTCTGGGGTGGTAAGAAAAATTGACTTACTAGCACATTCAATATTCCCTTCATACTTTGATAACCAATCCATGCCTAATATCACATCCAATCCTTGAGATTCCAATACTATTAGGTCTGAGTGAAAAACATAGTTACCAATCCATAATGGTAACCGATCACACCATACACTAGCCACATACTCTGCTCCGGGCGAGGTTACTAACATGGGTGACCTAAGGGCTTGGGTTGGTAGGTTATACTTATCCACAAATCCCCTTGAGATGTATGAATGCGATGCACCAGTATAAAAAAGAACGAGTGCAGTAAATGACTTCACCAAAAACTTACCTGTTACTGCATCGGGCTGAGCTTCAACCTCGTCCATGCTAACGTGGTTCACCTATCCCCTGTTGAAAGGGTTCGGCTTCTTCCCAGAAATTCCATTGCCATTTTGGCCTTCAGGACATTCATTGGCATAATGTCCGGTCTTCTGACACTTAAAACAAGTGACTTGGCTCAGGTCCTTCTTGGCTGGGGTTGAGGGGTTGGTGCGGTTCTGGCCGTTGCTTCCTCCATTGCCATTACCATTCTTGGTGCCATTGTGATTGTGCGAGCTACCTCCTCCATGGGTATGCTGAAAATGTCCTCCCGGTCTAGGGGTAAAACGTGGCTTCTGCTGAGCTCCTGAATTATATTTTCCTTGTCCATACTTCCTCTTGCGATTCTCAATCTGCTGTTGCTTCCCTTCAATCATAAGAGCACGATCTACCAACTCCTAGTAGTTGTTGAAGGTTGCTACCATCAACTGCATGCTCAACTCATCATTCAGTCCTTCTAGAAACTTCTCCTGCTTAGCTGCATCCATAGCAACGTCATCTGGGGTATAACGTGCTAGCTTACTAAATTCCTCCACATACTGGCCAACTGTCCTTCCTCCTTGGCGCAAGTTGCGAACTCACGCTTCTTCATGGCCATAGCTCCTGCTGAAACGTGTGCAGTACGAAAAGCCTACTGAAACTGGTCCCATGTGACAGTGTCAACTGGGAAAGTGGCTGTGAAATTCTCCCACCATGATGCTGCTGGTCCTTCTAGCTGATGTGCGGCAAACTTCACCTTCTCCGCATCCATAAATCCTGCTGTGGTCAACTCCCTAGCTGTCTTGCGGAGCCAATCATCTGCTACTATCGGCTCGGTGCTACTAGAAAACACCGGCGGATTCATCCTAAAAAAACGGGCTAAGTGGTCAACAGGTGGTGGTGGTGGTGGGTTGTTGTTGTTCCCCTGATTCTGATTCTGGACTAGTAACCGCATCAATGTGTTCTGCTGCTGGATCAACTGGGTGAGCTCCGGTGGAAAGGTAAATCCGAGGTCACGTCTCGGAGGCATCTGAGGGTTTAGAAAAGATGAGATATAAGAATAGAGGGGTTCTAAAGAGAAAACACTACCCATATGCACATGAGGCAAAAGCAAACAATTCACTTCATTCAATCAAACAAAGGCATACAATCGATCTATCTATCGCAAAAGTGCTCGGACTACTATATTTACATGGTGGACTACTATTACTGATGAGGTGGTCTACTAGAAATATTCTACGGTCGTTGACTACATGATATCTGCTCCAGCTTCATCAACATAGTCATGATCGCTACTATCTGCTTCCGAGTCGGTGCCGTCGATGATGATGTAGTCTTCCGGGCTAATTTCCTGAGGTTCTTCGTCTTCATCTACTGGCGTAGGGTCTCCCATAATTATTCCAATCTTCTTGATCAGGTCGTCATTCTTCTCCACCAATACTTCAATTTCCTCCTCATAATCTTCACGTGTAGCCTTGAGTTCTTCCTCCAGTTCCTTGATTCTAGTCTTAGCCTTCTTCAGATCTATCATGTCGGCGCACATCTGGTTCTCCTGTCGTCGAATGTGCTGGTTTAGCTCCTGGATAAAAGCTGCAATTGATCTATCCTTCCTGGTGCTGATCATCTCCCAGTGTTCATCTCGGCGCCCACAAATCTGGTAGATAGTATCCTTGAGATCCTTGTGGTAGACTTCTCCAATGCGTCCCATGGCGATGTGAGCTGCCATGCTCTTTCCTAGACTCCAAGTTGGTGCATCAAAAGAAAACTCTATGGGCTCAGTGACTGGCATGAACGTCCTTCCTAGAACTTCAACTTGAATCACCCAGCGCTCTTCTTCAGGTAAAGTGGCGTTGTAGGTTCCCGTGACGCTTGGTACTCCTATATTCAGGTATCTACTGACTTCCTTCAAGTGGCGTCCAAAGGGTGTATCTTCATCCGGTTGTGTGAACTTGTTCCTTGCATCCGCCATCCTAAAGAGTAGAAAGGATGAGAGGTCAGAAGAGAAGAGGGTGAATAGTGATCTAGGTCTTTAGCTTAGTGGTCGTGTCCTACAGTCAGCGTGTGCTCTGATACCATCTCTGTAGCGACCAGACCTCAAACAGTCTGATCTCTGTGCTCCGGTGTCATCCCTGGATCAATAATGCTGACACCACACAGTACTCAGAGGATTTATAACAGAGTAGCAATCACACACTTATTACATCGAGTGTCTCAAAAGAGAACTTATTACAATAAGTATGGCTTAAGGCCATCTAATAACGATAACAACGGAAGGCTTGGAAGATAAGTGAGTCCATCAACTCCAACGGCATCACTGAGTGTAGAACCACGACCTAAAAACTCCTTAATGGTCGTCTGAAAAGTCTGCAACATTAAAGTTGTAGCCCGAAATGGGTCAACACATGGAATATGCTGGCAAGGTAACACATAGAGAGTAATGGAATGAAACGGCTATACTAGATGCATATTTGGCTGGTGGAAAGCTCTATGGTTACAGTTCTGTGTCAAGCCAATTTTTCCCAACTACAAAGGAATAAAATTTAATTACTATCATGGTGGTTTTTCAACATTGAGAATGGTTGACAGCATTCTCAATCCCAATTAAGAATCATCATTAAACATAACCCAACAAAATTAATTTAGAGTAACATGTTGAGATTCACATGAAAATCCAGGTACTAGATACTCAAGATGTCCATAACTGGGGACACGGCTAACCATGATTAGTTTATTACACTCTGCAGAGGTTTGCGCACTTTTCCCCACAAGACTCGATCGCCTCCGTTTGGTTTCTCGCACTACATGGTGTTTGAGAAGACGGATGACCGAGACATAGTCTTTCAGAAGCGCTAGCACCTTACGACCGGGTAGACCGTACCACCTACATCCCCTACATCTACTAGTCTACCACTGTAAGAGTTCGCACGACTTAGTCAACTATGCTAGAGCCCATAATAGCTTGTGGCTGCACACGGAAGTTTCTAGTATGAATAGTCTCATGATCCCTTTGAGCCTGGGTGGCGGTCCAAAAGAAAACAGGCAAGTCCTGGAATACCCAGGTGCCTCAATCCACCCAGATGTGTGTTTAAGTTGCCACCTTAGATAAACCATTAATTAACAATCTCACATCTGTCATGGATTTCACTCACCCAATCCACGTCTACTAGCATAGCATGGCATAATAAGCAAACATAGAGGTAACTCCCAAAGGTTTGAAAATAAACAGGTAATAGGTACTACCTCATCTACTTCCCATCCCACAATTTAATTAGATCCTAATCATGCAATGTGTGAGGATTGATCTAATGCAATAAAACTGGGTAGTAGAAAAGGTATGATCAAAGTATTACTTGCCTTGCTGATGATCCGTGAAACCTAACGATTCGAAGTAACAAGCGGTGCACTCCGGGTACTCTATCGCAGACAAACAAACAATCATACAATAAGTACTCATCTAATGCACAGGTAAAACTCAAATAAGAGATCCAACCAGAAGGTTCAACTTAAGAACTCCGGTTGGCAAAAAGAATCAAATCAAACGAAGCAACGATAGACAAACGGCGAAAGAAAACAACTTCGTTCTACTAATCTGGATCTAAAGCAAATTTTATAGTAGCAAAATCTTGTTTAAGTTGGTTAAACGGATAGAGGGTTTCGAGATGAATCCCTAGGCGCTTGAATCGCCTGATTCCGATAAACTAGCGAAAAATTAAACTAAAACGAAAATCGGATCAGGAATCGCGATCAGAAAAATCGCGGATTTAATCCGAGAAAAAGAAAAATGACGAACGCCGATTTTTTTCAGCACGGGAAACGAGGCGCGACGAACCTTGGGCGGCGGGATCGTCGTCGGCGGTGGCGGCGGCTCCAGCGGCGCACGCGGATCGAGGCGGGGCTGATGGGCTGGGGCGGCTCGGGCCGGCGCTATTTAAAGGCTGCCCCCGGGCGGTGTCCCGCTCGGGTACGGCCCGAAGTCGGTTCGTTTTTTTTAATTATTCCGCTTGGAAGAAAAACAAAAATAAATACTAAACGGACTCCAAAAATTCCGAAATAAATTTTCACGGGCTTCTAAAATCAAGCCGCACGAGGTGAACATTTATTTGGGCCCTAAATGCAATTTTGAAAAACGCACATTTTTCCTAAATTCAAATAGAACACCGAAAAACTCCGAAATAAAATCTTATTTGATTTTTTTATTAAATCCTCAATATTTCTTTATTTTGGGAAAGTCATTTTATTCCCTCTCTCATATTTTTGTAGTAGAAATAATTGAAGATAAAATAAATAAAATCAAATGATCCTATTCTCAAAATCTGAGAGAACTGAAATATGAAAATAACGAAATCCCCAACTCTCTCCGTGGGTCATTGAGTTGCGTAGAATTTCTAGGATCAACCAAAATGCAAAATAAAATATGATATCCATGATGATCTAATGTATAACATTCCAAATTGAAAATTTGGGATGTTACAAGTCTCATCAAGGAAATGAATAACATGCCCATCAATATTATCAGACAAGAGATCTTTAACAATAGCAATATCAGGTTCAACTTTAATTTGCTCAGGAGGTGTATACGTTTTAATATTGCTTTTATGAACCAGTGTTGAAGCTTTAGCATGATCCTTTATCCTAACAGGAAAAGGTGGTTTCTAAACATAAGCGGTTGGAACAATACGATCATTATAAGTGACAGTCTTTTCTTCAACTTTAATAGGTGCAGCTACTTTTACTTCTATGGGAGGATGATATTTAAACCACTTCTCCTTGGGGAGATCAACATAAGTAGCAAAAGATTCACAGAAATAAGCTACTATCTCAGAGTCAAGTCCATATTTAGTGCTAAATTTACGGAAAACATCAGTATCCATAAAAGATTTAACACAATTAAACTTAGGTGTCATACCTGACTCCTTACCTTCGTGGAGGTCCCAATCTTTAGAGTTGCGTTTAATTATTTCCAATAAATCCCATTTGAATTCAATAGTCTTCGTTATAAAAGAGCTAGCACAAGAAGTATCGAGCATGGTGCGATTGTTATCAGAAAGCCGAGCATATAAATTTTGAATAATCATCTCTCTTGAGAGCTCATGATTGGGGCATGAATATAACATTGATTTAAGCCTCCCCCAAGCTTGAGTGATGATTTCTCCTTCACGAGGCCAAAAATTATATATATAATTGCGATCACGATGAACAAGATGCATAGGATAAAACTTCTGATGAAATTCCAATTTCAATCGTTTGTAGTTCCATGACCTCGTATCATCACATAGCCTATACCATGTCAATGCATCTTCCTTCAAAGATAAAGGGAAGACCTTCTTCTTAACAACATCTCCGGGTACACCTGCAAGCTTAAATAATCCACAAACTTCATCCATATATATATTAGGTGCTCATCAGGATGTAATGTTCCATCTCCTGCAAAAGGATTAGCTAGCAGTTTTTTATCATACCCGAAGGAATTTCAAAGTAGACATTTTCATTTTCAGTACGTTCAGTAGGTTGAGGAGCAACTCTTTGCTCTACTGGTCGGGGTGAAGATACCCCGAACAAGCCCCTTAGAGGATTACTTTCCATAGTAACAAGTGACAGTAAATTTCAGCACACTATATAAATTTTTCCTTACCAAATTCCACCTACCAAAGGCGCTTCACTCCCCGGCAACGGCGCCAGAAAAGAGTCTTGATGACCCACAAGTATAGGAGATCTATCGTAGTCCTTTCGATAAGTAAGAGTATCGAACCCAACGAGGACCAGAAGGAAATGATAAGCGGTTTCCAGCAAGGTATTCTCTGCAAGTACTGAAATAAGTGGTAACAGATAGTTCTGTGATAGGATAATTTGTAACGAGTAACAAGTAACAAAATTAAATAAAGTGCAGCAAGGTGGCCCAATCCTTTTGTAGCAAAGGACAAGCCTGGACAAACTCTTATATGATGTAAAGCGCTCCCGAGGACACATGGGAATATCGTCAAGCTAGTTTTCATCACGTTCATATGATTCGCGTTCGGTACTTTGATAATTTGTTATGTGGGTGGACCGGTGCTTGGGTACTGTCCTTACTTGGACAAGCATCCCAATTATGATTAACCTCTATTTCAAGCATACACAACTACAACAAAAGTATTAAGGTGAACCTAACCATAGCATGAAACATATGGATCCAAATCAGCCCCTTACGAAGCAACGTATAAACTAGGGTTTAAGCTTCTGTCACTCTAGCAACCCATCATCTACTTATTACTTCCCAATGCCTTCCTCTAGGCCCAAATAATGGTGAAGTGTCATGTAGTCGACGTTCACATAACACCACCAGAGGAGAGACAACATACATCTCATCAAAATATCGAACAAATACCAAATTCACATGACTACTAATAGCAAGACTTCTCCCATGTCCTTAGGAACAAACATAGCTACTCACAAAGCATAATCATGTTCATAATCAGAGGGGTATTAATATGCATATAGGATCTGAACATATGATCTTCCACCAAATAAACCAACAAGCATCAACTACAAGGAGTAGTTAACACTACTAGCAACCTATTAGTACCAACCCCGGACATGGAGACAAGAATTGGATACAAGAGATGAACTAGGGTTTTGAGAGGAGATGGTGCTGGTGAAGATGTTGATGGAGATTGGCCTCTCCCGATGAGAGGAGCGTTGGTGGTGACGATGGCGATGATTTCCCCCTCCCGGAGGGAAGTTTCCCCGATAGAACAACTCTACCGGAGCCCTAGATTGGATCCGCCAAGGTTGCGCCTCATGGCGGCGGAGTTTCGTCCGAGGAGATGGCTTATTATTTTTTTTCTCATCGAAAGACTTCATATAGCAGAAGATGGACATCGGAGAGCCACCAGGGGGCCCACAAGGTATGGGGGCGCGCCCAGGGGGTAGGGCGCGCCCCCACCCTCGTGGGCAGGGTGTGGCCCCCCTGGTGAACTTCTTGCGCCCAGTATTTTTTTATATATTCTAAAAACGTCTTCCGTGAAGTTTCAGAACTTTTGGAGCTGTGTAGAATAGGTCTCTAATATTTGTTCCTTTTCCAGCCCAGAATCCCAGCTACCGGCATTCTTTGTAAAATAAGAAAGAATAGGCATAAGTATTGTGACATAATGTGTAATAACAACCCATAATGCAATAAATATCGATATAAAAGCATGATGCAAAATGGACGTATCAATGAACATCATCATTAATATTATCACTAGGTTCATGTTCATTACCAGATTGTGTTTCAGCATCAGAAATATAAATATCATTGGGGTTCTTAGGTGTGTCAACAACAGGTTCACTAGAAGCATGCAAAGTCCTATCATTTTTGTTTTTCTTCTTCTTAGAAGAACTAGGTGCATCAACATTAGTTCTCTGAGAATCTTGCTCAATTCTCTTAGGGTGCCCTCAGGTTACAAAGGTTCCTGAGTCATTTTACCCCCTCTAGTCATAACTCTAACAACATGATCATTTTTCTTATTATTTAATTCATGGAGCAAATCATTCTGAGCTTTAAGTACTTGTTCTACTTGAGTGGTAACCATAGAAGCATGTTTACTAATGAGTTTAAGTTCACCTTTAACTCTAGACATATAATCACTCAAGTGTTCAATCATATAAGCATTTCGTTTCAATTGTCTACCAACATAAGCATTGAATTCTTCTTGTTTAACCATAAAATTATCAAACTCATCCAAGCATTGGATAGAAAACTTAGTAGATGGGAATTCACATTTATCAAATCTATAGAGAGAATTTACCTTTACTACCTATGTCGGGTTATCAAGACCATGCATTTCTTCAATAGGTGGTAAATTCTTAACATCTTCAGCTTTAATACCTTTTTCTTTCATTGATTTCTTTGCCGCTTGCATATCTTCCAGATTGAGAAATAGAATACCCCTTTTCTTCAGAGTTGGCTTAGGAGTTGGTTCAGGAAGTGTCCAATAATTTTCATTACTCAACATATTATTCAATAGAAATTCATCTTGATCGACAGTTCTTTCCTTGAAAACACAACCAGCACAACTATCTAGGTGGTCTCTATTAGCATTAGTTAGTCCATTATAAAAGATATCAAGTATTTCATTTTTCTTGAGAGGATGATCAGGCAAAGCATTAAGTAAATGGAGAAGCCTCCCCCAAGATTATGGGAGACTCTCTTCTTCAATTTGCACAAAATTATATATTTCCCTTAAGGCAGCTTGTTTCTTATGAGTGGGGAAATATTTAGCAGAGAAGTAATAAATGATATCCTCGGGACTATGCACACAACCAGATCGAGAGAATTAAGCCATGTTTTAGCATCACCCTTTAATGAGAACGGAAACAACTTAAGGATAAAGTAATAGCAAGTTTTCTCATCATTAGTGAAGAGGGTGGCTATATCATTTAATTTAGTAAGATGTGGCACAACAGTTTTAGATTCATAGCCATAAAAAGGATCAGATTCAACCAAAGTAATTAACTTAGGGTCGACAGAGAAATCATAATACTTATTGGAAATAAAGATAGGTGAAGTAGCAAAAGCAGGGTCATATTTCATTCTAGCATTCAAAGACTTTTATTTAAGCTTAACTAATAATTTCTTATGATCATATCTATCATTGCAAGCTAAGAAGTCTCTAGCAGTTTCTTCATCCATAACATAACCCTCAGGAACAACAGGCAATTCATATCTAGGGGGAGAATCTTCATCATCACTTTCATCAATATTATCAGTTTCAATAATTTCATTCTCTCTAACCCTAGCAAGTTGTTCATCAAGAAATTCACCTAGTGGCACAATATTATCAAGCATAGAAGTAGTTTCATCATAAGTATCATGCAAAGCAGAATTGGCATCATCAATAACATGCGACGTATCAGAATGAATAGAAGGAGTAGGTGTCGCAAGTTTACTCAAAATAGAAGGTGAATCAAGTGTAGAGCTAGATGGCAGTTCCTTACCTCCCCTTGTTGTTGAGGGAAAAATCTTGGTTCTTTTATCTTTCAAGTTCTTCATAGTGATCAGCAGATATAAATCCCAAGTGACTCAAATAATAGAGCTATGCTCCCCAGCAATGGCGCCAGAAAATAGTCCTGATAACCCACAAGTATAGGGGACCACAACAGTTTTCGAGGGTAGAGTATTCAACCCAAATTTATTGGTTCGACACAAGGGGATCCAAAGAATATTCTCAAGTATTAGTAGCTGAGTTGTCAATTCAACCACACCTGGAAACTTAATATCTACAGCAAAGTATTTAGTAGCAAGTAATATGATAGTAGCGGTAATGATAGCAAAAGTAACGGTATTGGTTTTGTAGTGATAATCAAAGAGAGCAGGCGCAGGCAAATATGTGTCCACAACATGTGATTGGTTAAACAACAAATTATAAGTGAAGTTATCAGCCATTCCCTTGAGAATTTTATGATCTTTCAAGGCATCAAAATATAAATACCGAGTGGATAGGATAGGATCAAAGGGCAAAGGTGAGACACCCACCTCTCGTGCTAGGTGTGTGGCATAAATTCCACCATAGAACCAGCCACTTTAAGCATTGTGCTGAAGTCTGCGTGCAACAATCGCTCCAAGGTTATAATTCCTTTCACCAGAGTGAGCGGTGTGAAGGAGGCCCAAGTCTGGCGCACAAAGTATGCTACAGTCTTGCTTGCCTACTATGCATTTCCCGTTAAACAATGCAAAATACTGAATTGCGAGAAAGTGAATGCTCTTTATTCTTCCTTGTCTCACTCCCCTATTTTCGCCGTAGCACATGCTAGTCAATAAAGACTCATACTCAACTGTTGGTGACTCATCAAGCGAACCCCAAAATGGAAGTTTGCAATGGTAAGTAAAATTATCTACTGGGATAGTATAAGGATTACCATAAAACATAAACGACACCCTAGACTCACATGGAAAATATTTAAATCCTTTGACAAATGATTCAGTGAGAAGGTGGTGTTGTACACACTTAGCTGATAGGTAGGGACCGAGGCCGACATTGTGAACATATTTTTCAAATTCCTCCTTAATGCCCACATGCACCATATATTCATCGCTAGGCCATAAACATGTCTTGGTGGCGGCATCCCGTGTGGAACTTTCACTTGATTCAACATAAGACCAATGGGCGGAACTGTCACTAGAAGATGCCCACGAGGATCGTCTCCTCGAAGAAATCCTTCCAAATAGGTTCATCATGTCCGCGTACAATTTTTTAAAAACAAAAATTTTAGAGTGGCAAAAATTTGTCAACAAAACTTTGTAAGATTGATAGCAACTACTCATAGGAATACATAGAGGCCATAGCAAGCATTCAAACTACTTAGAACACTAAGAATTCATCATGCAAGCACATCTATAGCAGCACGAAGAGTAACTAATTATTCAAAGTATAAGCCACTAAAATAAAAACTAATTAGACAAATGATGGAGTCACATACCAAGCAACATTCCCCCGGAAGAGTTTCGGAAACGGAGCTTCGAGCAAAGAGATCGAAATCCGTGGGTTTGAGCTCAAGAACACAGCAGAGAGAGAGAGAGCAATGGGGATTTTTTTCCAGAGCTAAGTGATGATGTGGTATGAAGAGGTAAGTGAGGGGGGCCCACATGGGGACCACAACCCACCCGGGCGCGCCTGGAGGTGCTGGCGCGCCCAGGTGGGTTGTGGCCACCTGGTGCACCTCCCTCTGATGTTTATTGCACAAAAAATTCTCAAGTATTCATAAAATATCGTATTCAATCTTTAGGGCATTCTAAGAACTTTTATTTTTGGGTCATTTTTTTGCACGGAAAATTCAGAAAACATACAATAGATGGCACTTTATTTTATTTAACTAATAAAAACATAAAACAAAAGGTAGGGACAGAAAGTAGTGCTTACTAAATTCATCAACTTCATACCGTTCAAAAATGATCCATTAATAAGGTTGATCAAGTCTTATTAACAACCACTTTTGATTAGCATGAAACTGAAGAACTTTCGTAAATCACTAAGTTACCTCAATGGGGATATGCATTTCCCCAATAATAAGCATTTCATACTTCTTTTTGACAGCAGGTAGAGGTACTTGAAAACTTCCAATAGTGATTGTCAGAGATTTTGCAATAATATTTAATACCATTCACTTTTTATTGTTTCTTCGGAAAGTGCACCGTATGCTCATTGCCATTAATATGAAAAGTGACCTTGCTTTTATTGCAATCAATAATAGCCCCTGCAGTATTCAAGAAGGGTCTACCAAGGATAATCGACATGTTGTCGTCCTTGAGCATCTCAAGTATAACAAAGTCAGTCAAAATAGTAACATTAGCAACAACAACGGGCACATCCTCACAGATACCGATAGGTATGGCAGTTGATTTGTCAGCCATTTGCAAAGATATTTCAGTAGGTGTGAGTTAATTCAAGTCAAGTCTTTTATACAAAGAGAAAGGCATAACACTAACACCAGCTCTAAATCACACAAAGCAGTTTTCACATAATTCTTTTTGATAGAGCAAGGTATTGTTGGTATTCCCGGATCTCCAAGTTTTTTAGGTAGTTCATCTTTGAAAGTATAATTAGCAAGCATAGTGGAGATTTCAGCTACCTGTATTTTTCTCTTATTTGTGATGATGTCTTTCGTATACTTTACATAAGGAGGCATTTTCAAGATATCAGTCAAGCGAGTACGCAAAAAGACTGGCCTCAGCATTTCAACAAAGCGTTCAAATTATTCATCATCGTTCTTTTTAGTTGACTTGGGGGAAAAGGCATAGGTTTTTGAACCCACGGTTCTCTTTCTTTACCATGTTTTCTTGCAATGAAGTCTCTTTTGTCATATCTTTTATTCTTCAGTTGTGGGTTATCAAGATCAACAGGTGGTTCTATCTCAACATCATTATCTGGTTCTTTATCATTTGGTTGAGAGTCTTCATGAACCTCACTATTATCTTTTTCATTATCATTAGGTGAGTGTTCATTACCAGATTAAGTTTCAGCATCAGAGATAGAAATTTCATTTTCATTATCAGGAAGTTTTTCTATTTCGGGTTCACTAGAAGTGTGCAAAGTCCTACCATTTTTCTTTTTCTTTTTCTTTCTAGAAGGACTAGGTGCACTAGTTTTAGTTCTTTGTGAATCTTGTTCAATTCTTTTAGGGTGTCCCTCAGGATATAGTGGTTCCTGACTCATTTTACCTCCTCTAGTTGCAACTCTAACAACAAAGGTCATGCATATTATGATTCATTTCATCAAGCAATTCTCTTTGTGCTTTAGCAACTTGTTCTAATTGAGTTTGAACCATAGAAGCATGTTTTCCAACACCTCTAACATCATTTGATATTCTAAATAACAAGTCACTCAAGCGAGCAATCATATCAGAATTATATTTCAATTGTTTCATAACATTTGCATTGAAGTGATCTTGTTTTCTAATGTAGTTTTCAAACTCATAAAGGCATTGACTAGGATGCATATTGTGAGGATTATCATTATCATTAAAATTCAAAAGAGAATTTACCTCTACCACCTTAGGCATTGGTGGTGTATTAAGCCCATGTATTTCTTCAACAGGAGGTAAATTTTTAACATCCTCCGCTTTAATACCTTTTTCCTTCATAGATTTCTTTGCCTCTTGCATATCTTCAGGACTGAGATATAATATACCCCTCTTCTTCAGAGTGGGTTTAGGTGGTGGTTCAGGAATAGTCCAATCATCATAATTTTTCAATATGTTATTCAATAATTCTTCAGCTTGAGCAATAGTTTGTTCCCTGAAAACACAACCAGCACAACTATCTAGGAAGTCCCTAGAAGCATCGGTTAGTCCATTATAGAAGATATCAAGTATTTCATTTTTCTTAAGAGGATGATTAGGCAAAGCATTAAGTAACTGGCAAAGCCTCCCCCAAGCTTGTGGGAGACTCTCTTCCTTAGTTTGAGCAAAGTGAAATATTTCCTGTAAGGCAGCTTGTTTCATATGAGCAGGAAAATATTTTTCAGAGAAGTAATAAATCATATCCCGAGGACTACACACACAACCAGGAGCAAGAGTATTGTACCAAGCTTTAGCATCACCCTTTAATGAGAAAGGAAATAATTTGAGAATAAAGTAATAGCGAGTTTTCTCATCATGTGTAAAAAGAGTGGCTATGTAATTCAACTTAGTAAGATGTGCCACAACAGTTTCAGTTTCATAACCATGGAAAGGATCAGATTCAACCAGAGTAATTAACTGCGGGTCGACATAGAATTCATAATCCTTGTCATCAATAAAGATAGGTGAAGTAGCAAACTTAGGATCACATTTCATTCTAGCATTCAGAGATTTTTCTTTACACTTGTGTAATAATTTCCCTAGATCATCTCTATCATTACAAGCAAGAATATCTCTAGTTGCTTCTTCACTCAAAAGATAACCTTCCGGTACCTTAGGCAATTTATATCTAGGAAGGCTAGTTCTAGCAGGTGTTTCAGGAGTTTCAGTTTCAAGCTCATCATGAGATTCAACAACATCATGTTGTATAACTCTAGCAATTTGTTCATCAAGAAATTCACCAAGTGGCACATCATCATTATCAAGCAAGGTACTAGCATCATCATAAGCATCATTCATAGTAGAAGTAGCATCATCAATAACTTGCGACATATCAGAATTAATAGCATGTGGTGGTGTTGCAAGTTTATTCATAACAGAAGGTGAATCTAAAGCAGAACTAGATGGCAGTTCCTTACCTCCCCTCGTCCTTGAGGGAAATTGTAACATCCCAAATTTCAATTTGGATGTTATACATCGGTCATCATGCATATCATATTTTATTTACATTTTGTTTGTGATCCAAGAAATCCTAAGCAACTCAAGGACCCACACACACAGAGAGAGAGAGTTGGGGATTTCATTATTTTCATATTTGAATTTTCTCAAATTTGAAAAGAGGATCATTTTGATCTTAATAATTTTTCTCTATGAAATATTTCCAATATTAAAAATAAATGAGTGGAGATAAAATGACTTCTCCAAAATCAGAGGGGAATATTGGAGGAAAAATGTTAAAATCAAATAAATATTTTATTTGGAATTTTATTGCTATTTTATTTGAATTAAAAAAATGTGCATTTTTAGGCCAGAAAAATGTTCACTTTGTTCTAAATATTTTATTTAGACGGTGAACATTGTTTTTGGCATTTTTAGATTTTTTTAATTATTTATTAGATTTTTTGTTTTTTGGCGGAATTTATTAAAAAAAATGTTCCAGCCCGACTGGGCCGAAGGCCCAGCTGAGCTAGTCCGCCCGTCCGCGCCACCGCGTCTTCCCCGCCGTGCCGCCGCCGGACCCCAACAGGAGTCCGAGCCGGACTCCTCGCCGCCGCCCCCTTGCGTAAGCCGCCGCCCCCCTGAGGCTTTAAAAGCCGGAGCCCTGACCCCCTCCCTCACCACCACCGCCGCCGCCCCCCTGAGGCTTTAAAAGCCGGAGCCCTGACCCCCTCCCTCACCACCACCGCCGCCGCCCGCCGCCTCCACAGCAACAGTAGCAGCAGCCGCAGCCACCGCCGCCGCTGCTTGCCGCGCCGCCGCCACGCCGTCGCCCCACCCCGCCGACACCGCACCACCGCTGCCCCGCTGGAGCACCACCCCTCCGGAATCCCACCTCACCGCCGCCGGTCTTTTTCGACGAACCGGTAAAAACTGCCGCCGCCGCCCAGTTTTTTTCGGGTTTCCATTTGGATCGGTTAGATCGGTTTTTTGTTTCGGTTTCGCTAATTAGCGAACGTTCGCCCGAATGCTTCTGTTCGCGAACACGTTCATTCATTTGGTTCTGTTAACGAACGAAAGTTAGTTAGGTTTTTTTTAATCTTTTTTTGGCCAGGGACCTACCCGTGATTATTTTTATCGCATATTAGCCCCTGATCTTCAAACCCTCGCAACTTTTTAACCGTTCATCCAAATCCAGTGAAACCAACGCCAAAATCTTCGTATCGAACCCCTATTTCCAGTTAACAAACTTGAACTTGATTTTGACAATTTAAAATTTGGTTTCAAGCAGATTTGAATTCGAACTACTTTTGATCGTAGTTTGAGTTTCGTAGCTCCGATTTGCTTGATTCTTTTTGCAAATCGAAGCACTTCAGTTGAACTTTCAATTTGGGCTTTCTCATATGAGTTTTACCCTTGCATCTATGCTTGAGTGCTTATGTATGCTATTGTTTGTTTGTGGTAGAATTTCCGGAGTGCAAAGCGTGCTACTACGAGTCACTAGGGTTTGCAGATCATCAAGGCAAGTAATACTTTGATCATACTTCTTCATTACCCAGTTTTATGCATTACTTTCAATCCTCAAAGACTGCATGTATTTGATAACTTGTGGGTATTGGGAAGTAGTTGATGAGGTAGAACCTATTGTCCTTTATTTAAACCCTGGGTGTTAATACGTTATGCTTATACTGCTATGCTATGCTCGTAGACGTGGTTTGGTTTGAGAGATTCATGACAGTTGTGAGTATTATTATGAACTAAGGGTCTATCAAAGGTGGCTACTTTAATACACTTCTGGGTGGATTGTTTGTGGGCACCTGGGGAATCCAGTGTTGTCCAAGGAGATCCCAGGGAATCCGCGTGATCATCCTATGGTTCACCACCCAGGCTCAAAGGGATCATAAGATCATTCATGCTAGAAACTTTCATGTGTAGCCACAAGCCATTATGGGCTCTGGCATAGTTGAGTAAGTTGTGGGAAACCTTTCCATGATGGGCTAGCAGATGTAAGGAATTGTAGGTGTACGGGCCTATCTATCAGTTAAGGTGACCTCTTCGGAAAGACTGCGTCTCGGTCATCCGTTTCTCAAACACCATGCAGTGCGAGAAATACAATGGAGGAGATCGAGTCTTGTGGGGAAAAGTTTACAAACCTCTGCAGAGTGTACAAACTAATCATGGTTAGCCGTGTTCCCGGTTATGGACATCTTGAGTATCTGGTTCTTGAATTATTGATGTGATCTCAACACTCTAAATTAATTTTGCTGGGTTGTTAATTACTATTTAATTGGGATTGATATGGGGTTTCCATTCTCAATGTTTATCAACTAACTTTGTAGTTAAATAAATTATATTCCTTTGTAGTAGGGAAAAACTGGCTTTTCGCAGAAACATGATAACGCAGAGCCTCCACCAGCCATATATGCATGTAGTGTTAGCATTTACCGTGTTCATTGCTCTATAGTGTTATTTTGCCAGCATATTCCATGTGTGACCCGTTTCAGGCTGCAACGTATTATGTTGCAGACTTTTCAGATGAAGAGTAAGGTGCACTAGGTCGTTGTTGTGCACTCAGCTATGCCGATGGAGTTGATGGACTCATTTATCTCGATGCTTCTGCCATTATCTTATTTAGATGGCCTTATGCCATATTATTGTAGTAAGTTCTCTTTTGAGACATTTGATGTAATAAGTGTGTGATTGCACTCAGTTATTAATCCTTCAAGTACTGTGTGTGTTAGCATTACCGATGCAGGGATGACACTTATGCACAGAGATTTGACCGTTTGAGGTTAGATCGCTACATGATGGTATCAGAGCACACGCTGACTATAGGACGCGACCACCAAGATGAGCCATAGGACACTCTTCTCTACTTTATTTTGACTCTTCTCCACTTTCCACTCTATAGATGGCGGACCCAAGGAACAAGTTTGCTCAACTGGATGAAGACACCCCTTTTGGACGACACTTGAAGGAGGCCACTAGATACCTGAACATCGGAATACCAAGCTTCACCGGGACCTACAACGCTACTCTACCGGAAGAAGAGCGCTGGACCATTCGAGTACATGTTCCAAGAAGAACATTCATACCAGTGATTGAGCCCATAGAGTTTTCCTTTGATGCACCAACCTGGAGTCTAGGAAAGAGCATGGCAGCACACATCGCCATGGGACGCATCGGCCAAGTTTACCACAAGTATCTTAAGGACACCATCTACTAGATATGTGGATGCCGAGATGAGCAATGGGAGATGATCAGCATCAGGAGGGACAAGTCCATTGCAGCCTACATCCAGGAGTTAAACCAACACATTCATCGACAGGAGAACCAGATGTGCGCCAACATGATAGACCTGAAGAAGGTGATGACCAGGAACATGGAGCTAGAAGAGGAACTCAAGTCTACACGCGATGGATATGAAGAGGAAATTGCAGTCCTACTAGAGAAGAATGAAGATCTGAAGAAGAAGCTAGGAGTATTCATGGGAAACCCCGCGCCAGGAGGAGATGACGACCATCCCGAGGACTACATCATCATCGACGACACCAACTCTGACCCAGACTGTAGTGATGATGATTACGAAGATGAAGCTGGAGCGGATATCATGGAGTCCTCCACCGATCAAAATTTCTAGATGACCACTATATTATCAGTAGTATTCCCCCATGTATATAACTGTAGTTCGAGTACTTTGTAATGGTAGCTATATCAATTGTATGCCTTTGTTTGAATTGAGTGGTGTGATATGAATGTGTGTGTCTCATGTGCATATGGGTAGGGATTTCTCCTTAGACCCCTTTCTATTCTAATCTCTTCCCTCTAAACCCATCAGATGCCTCCGAGACGTGACCCTAGATTTGTTTTCCCACCGGAGCTCACCCAGTTGATCCAACAGCAGAATGCCTTGATGCAGCTACTAGTCCAGAACCAAGGCAACAACAACAACAACAACAACAACAACAACCCACCGCCACCACCTCCAGTTGACAACTTAGCCCGTTTCTTGAGGTTGAATCCGCCGGTGTTTTCCAGTAGCACCGAGCCGATTGTTGCTGATGACTGGCTACGCATGATTGGAAGAGAGTTGACCACCGCAGGTTGCACAGATGCTGAGAAGGTGCGCTTTGCCACACACCAACTGGTTGGACCTGCAGCCTCATGGTGGGAGAATTACACAACCACGTTCCCCATAGCCAATGTTACTTGGGATCAATTTCAACAAGCATTCCGCACTGCACATGTCTCTACAGGAGCAATGAATATGAAGAAGCGTGAGTTTCGCAAGTTACACCAGGGAAATCGTACTGTAGGGCAGTACGTGGATGAGTTTAGCAAGTTAGCCCGCTGTGCCCTAGATGATGTGGCCATAGATGCCGCAAAGCAGGAGAAGTTTATGGAAGGGCTGAATGATGAGATGCGTATGCAGTTGATGGTGGTAACATTCACTAACTACCAGGAGTTGGTAGATCGAGCCCTTATGATGAAAGCAAGCAGCAGATAGAGAGCCGCAAAAGGAAGTATGGAGAAGGGAAGTATAATTCTAGAGCATTGCAGAAGCCTCGTTTTACCCCGAACTCGGGAGGATATACCCATAACCATGGAGGCCACACCCACAATGGACGAAGTTCGCATAATCATAGTGGCCCCAAGAATGGAAATGGGAATGGAGCAAGCAGCAACCAGAACCGTTCCAACCCAGCAACACCCGCTAAAAAGGATCTGAGTCATGTCACCTGTTACAAGTGAGGGAAGACTAGGCACTACGCCAATGAATGTTCTTCGTTGAAGAATGGCAACGGAAATGGAAACTCTGGGAAGAAGCCCAACCCTTTGAATAGGGGGCAGGTGAACCATGTTAGCGTGGAGGAGGTTGAAGAGCAGCTAGATGCAGTTATAGGTAACTTTTTGGTTAAGTCATTTACTGCAATCGTTCTTTTTGATACTAGTGCATCACATTCATACATTTCGAGAGGGTTTGTGGAGAAGTATAAGTTGCCCACCAAAGTTCTTAAGACACCTATGTTAGTAAGCTCGCCAGGAGTGGAGTATATGGCAAACCAAGGATGTTTTCAGGTACCATTGACCATAGGTAGGCATGTTTTCCCCTCAGACCTAATTATTCTGGAGTCACAAGGATTGGATGTGATACTAGGCATGGATTGGTGATCGATGTATGGAGGGAACATCAATCGCGCCAGTAAGTCAACTTTGCTCACCACCCTAGAGGGTAAACGGATTAAGTATGTGTCACGACATGCGCCGAAGAGGACCCAAGTGAATTCCCTCTCAGGAGTTGTTCAGGAGGAAGTGCCTGTAGTGAAGGATTACCCAAATGTATTTCCCTAGGAACTACCAAGCATGCCGCTAGATCGAGACATTGAGTTTTTGATAGAGCTGTTGCCAGGCACCAGACCGATATCAAAGAGACCATACCGGACGCCCGCAAATGATCTGGAGGAAATCAAGAAGCAGATTAAGGAGTTATTGGAGAAAGGTTACATTCGACGAAGTTCATCACCGTGGGGAGCCCCAGTGCTCTTGGTTGACAAGAAGGATGGATCTTTGAGAATGGTTGTTGATTATCGTGCATTGAATGAAGTGACGATCAAGAACAACTACCCACTACCGATGATCAACGATTTGTTTGACCAGCTGCAAGGAGCTAAAGTATTCTCCAAGATCGATCTGCGATTAGGATACCACCAGCTGAAGATCCAAGAACAGGATATACCTAAGATAGCTTTCACCACAAGGTACGGGCTATATGAGCACACGGTCATGTCATTTGGATTGACAAATGCCCCTGCCTATTTCATGAGCATGATGAATAAAGTGTTCATGGAGTTCCTGGATAAATTTGTTGTGGTGTTCATTGATGATATTTTGGTATACTCGAAGAATGAAGAGGAGCACAAGGAGCATTTGCGTTTAGTTCTCGAGAAGCTCAGGGAACATCAGCTATTTGAAAAGTTCAGCAAATGTGAGTTTTGGTTGAAGGAAGTTGGATTTCTCGGGCATGTTATATCAGGAGAGGGTATAGCAGTAGACCCTACCAAGGTTCAGTCAGTCACTGATTGGTTGTCCCCCACCTCAGTAGGAGACATCCGCAGTTTTCTTGGACTCACATGATATTATCGGAGATTCATTGAGAACTTTTCCAAGATTGCGAAGCCTATGACAGAGTTGTCGAAGAAGGACACTAAGTTTAAATGGACGAATGAATGTGAGGCCAGTTTTCAGGAGTTGAAGAAACGTTTGGTTACAGCCCCAGTGCTGATTCTTCCTGATATACGCAAGGATTTCCAATTGTATTGCGATGCTTCTCGCTTAGGACTTGGAGGAGTAATTATGCAGGACGGAAGAGTTGTTTCATATGCCTCACGACAGCTTCGACTGCATGAGTTGAATTATGCCACACATGATTTGGAGTTAGCAGCTGTAGTGCATGCGCTCAAGACCTAGAGACATTTTCTTGTTGGAAACCGCTGCGATGTGTACATGGATCATAAGAGTTTGAAGTACATTTTCACTCAGAAGGAGCTGAATCTCACACATAGTAGATGGTTGGAGCTTATAAAGGATTATGACATGAAGCTGCATTATCATCCAGGAAAGGCCAATGTCGTAGCAAACGCTTTGAGCTGGAAGAGTTATGTCAATACCCTCGTAAGCGGTGGAGTACTGTAGGAGTTAGTTGACGATCTCAAGGAACTTCGTTTGGAGATAGTTCCAAGAGGTTTTGTCACAACAATGGAGGTTCAGTCAATGATACGTCTCCAACGTATCTATAATTTTTGATTGTTCCATGTTGTCGGTGTCAAAACCGGCGGATCTCGGGTAGGGGATCCCGAACTGTGCGTCTAAGGCGGATGGTTACAGGAGGCAGGGACACGATGTTTACCCAGGTTCGGGCCCTCTTGATGGAGGTAATACCCTATGTCCTGCTTGATTGTTCTTGATGATATGAGTATTACAAGAGTTGATCTACCACGAGATCGTAGAGGCTAAACCCTAGAAGCTAGCCTATGGTATGATTGTCCTACGGACTAAACCCTCCGGTTTATATAGACACCGGAGGGGGCTAGGGTTACACAAGGTCGGTTATAGGGGAGGAGATCTACATATCCGTACTGCCTAGCTTGCCTTCCACGCCAAGGAGAGTCCCATCCGGACACGGGACGAAGTCTTCAATCTTGTATCTTCATAGTCCAACAGTCCGGCCAAAGGATATAGTCCGGCTGTCCAGAGACCCCCTAATCCAGGACTCCCTTAGTAGCCCCTGAACCAGGCTTCAATGACGATGAGTCCGGCGCGCAGTATTGTCTTCGACATTGCAAGGCGGGTTCCTCCTCTAAATACTCCATGGAAGATTTTGACCACAGAGATAGTGTCCGGCTCTGCAAAACAAGTTCCACACACCACCGTAGAGAGAATAATATTTCCACAAATCTCATCTGCTGACACGTTTTGGCAGCATGACATCACGCCATGGCCCAGTCATTATCGAACCGTTTTTCTCAACCAGCACCGCACACATCGCGAGGCAGTTTTCTTGACACGTCTTGTCAAAGCAGAGATCGTGTTCCCCTAATTACGGGATTCTCATCAATACGGACGTGCTAACCCAACCGCACCATCAATTACGTCGCTTGGGGAATAAGCGATTTTGCCAGGAAAGTGGGGAGGCGCATCGCCTATTCCGCCCTTATAAAGGGATTAGGATTCATTCTTTTTACCCACGCCTTCTTCCTCCTTGCTTACCCATTCTCGCACACTCGAGCTCTAGAGCCCAAGTTTGCGTATTTCTTCTCAAACCACTCCAAGCATGTCCGGAGCGGGAGGCAAGTGGATGGTATCCTCCGTCATGGAGGAGAACATCACAAAGTTACAGGAAGCCGGATATCTGGCCGCGGATATCGCGCACCGGCTGCCAGATGCAGGGCAAATCATCCCTACGCCCAAACCCCATGAGAGGGTAGTTTTTCTTACCAATTTCGTCTGCGGACTGGGATTTCCCCTCCACCCGTTTGTCCGCGGGCTCATGTTGTACTACGGGCTGGATATTCATGATCTGGCCCCCAATTTCATCCTCATCATCTCGGCGTTTATCATCGTGTGTGAGGCCTTCCTCCGCATCAAGCCCCATTTCAGCCAGTGGCTGAAGACCTTCAATGTCAAACCGAAGGTGGTGGTCGGCCAGCAAGCAGAGTGCGGAGGCGCCATGGTGGGCAAGATGCCTAACATCACCTGGCTCAAAGGCTCCTATGTGGAGACCATAAAGGGGTGGCAATCGGGGTGGTTCTGCATCACCGAGCCGCGTGACACCAACTGGGCGGCGGCCCCCAAATTTCGATCCAGAATCCCCATGCGGCTCACTTCCTAGAAAGAGAAGGGCCTGTCCTGGGGTTCTTCGGTAGAGCTGACCGGACTCCATACCCGCATCAGGAACATGATGAGCAAGAAAATCAAGCTCGTCAACGTGGTACAGGTCATGCTCTTCCGCCAAATTCTCCCGTGTCAACGATGGGCATTCAATTTGTGGGAGTTCGACCCGGCCAAGCACCAGACGCTGCGAGAGCTCTACGACATGATGCACAAGGATGTCTAGAGGGTGCTGTTCAAGGGCGCCGAGGTACCTCCTTCCCTCACCGAGGACTGCGGACTCAGCGCAAAGCACCATGCCAATGCGGTAAGTTTTGATATCTCACAGGGTATTTATTTTCCCTAGTTAAATCATGTGCAGGATCTAAGCTTCCATGTCATTAACAAGACTGGATAAAGACAACGGAGGAGCTCGATTGCCCAACCCCTCTTCCTGAAGATCCTGCAAATGCTCTCCTAACGGAGATGCTGGCTCCGGCACCTTACGAGGTGCCGGCGAAGAAGACCAAGAAGAAGGCCACGGGGACCTGAAAGGGTCTCTAGCGCAAGGTTGTATTGGACTCATCGTCCGATGACTCCGACGCACACTCCTCCCATGAAAACGAGGAGGGGGAGGAAAGTCCCCCCCCCTCCCCAGTCGGGGGAGACAAGAAAAGGAAGGCCGGCCCAACCGGGGAGGCCGAAGGGTCCAAGAAGGGAAGGACCCTCCCTCCGGACTGCTCCACGATGGCCGCCTACAGCGGCGACGAGTGGCTACCCAGGGTCAAGCCCCTGGCGAAGTCGTAAGTATTCGGAGACCATAGTAATTCATGATATGTTTTATTGCACTGCTTTTCCTCATGCCAAACATGATTAGGCAGGCCGTCCCGAGCTCATCTCGACGTATCTTCGTCGAGCGGTTCATTGGACTCGTCGGATATGAACATCGGTTCTCTTCCGACCGCCTCCACCCCTCGCCCTACGGACAACGTTGAGGTGTTGTCTCGAAAGGCACCGAGCCGAGGGGAGGTGGTCCTGGGGCGCCTCGAAGCAACCTCCCATACCCTGGGCGCAAAGGGAGCAAAACTCCCACGGGCTCCGAGTTCGGCCCCCAGCCGAATACTGCGACGGAACCTTCGATGGTTCCGGACTCCGGCAGGCGATCCCCCATTAAGGGGGGCCAGCCGCCCGTGCCGGTGTCCTATGTCCATCCATAGGCACCGGACAACTTGCTGGAAGCGCTTCACGGCGCTTCCATCGACGAAGAGCACCGCACTATCATGAGTGCGGTGATCGAGAAAGTTCAGTCCGCTAAAAACAGACTGACCGAAGCTTGCGCCAGCCTCCTAACAGGCTTTGAGGTAAGCAATCAAAATATAAGAAAATATTACCGCATAGATAGTAGGCCCTGATGCTCTATTCGGCGAGAAAGGCCGAATAGAGGATCAAATGATGACTCAGGAGTCTAATCAGAATATATCTATGTGTATGTGCAGGTTTCACTGCTGGCCACTGCCGCACGTACTGCGGAGGTCTCTGCACTGTAGTAGGACCTGGAGCGGTCCGAGAACGAGCTCGGCCTTACCAAGAGGCAGCTCGAGGAGATCAAAGGTAAGCAATACCTTGTCTACGCTTTTTTTTAAAAGAAGTTCGGTTGTAAAATAATAGGATCATCATGAATTTGCCAGGGGCCACGACCGAGGTGGCGACCCTGAAGAAGGCGTTGTCCGAGGCTGAAAACAAAGCGGCCAAGGAGCGCCTTGAGAGGGAAAAGCAAGAAGCCCGAGTAGGCGAGGTGCAGCAAGAGCTTGAGGCTCTCGCCAAGAAACACGAGTCCTTGGAGCTTGACTCTAAGACGCGAGA